>NC_143151.1:22316774-22539926 GCF_041381405.1 Jatropha curcas
TGCCTGGCTCTAGTTTGGGCCTGTACAAAGCTGCAGCACTACCTCTCGTCTTACACTACATACGTTATTTCTGAATCGAACCCCTTGAAATTCCTTATGGAGAGGCCGGTTCTTGACTGTAAGATGGCTAAGTGGGTGTCTGTGCTCGCAGCTTATGATTTAAAATTTGTACAATGGAAGGCAGTGAAAGGCGGAGCCTTGGCTGATCAATTAGCAGAATTATCGGTCAAAGACCAAATGCCGGAGGTAGAATTTCCCGATGAGGACTTGTTGAGCTTGGAAAGTGAAGTATGGGAAATGTACTTCGATGGAGCTTCTAATTATCATGGAAATGGGGTCGGTGTTGTATTCAAAACTCCTTGTGTAGAATACGTCCCAATCGCAGTCAAACTAGATTTCGACTGTACCAACAACGAAGCCGAGTATGAAGCTTGCATCAAGGGGTTAGAAGCGGCCCTGGAAAAACAGATAAAAGTCCTTAGGGTTTTTGGAGATTCCAATCTAATAGTCTCTCAAGCTCTAAGAAAATGGAAAATTAAGGAAGAGCGTTTGGTTCCTTACCTACAACGCTTGGACGAATTGGCTCAGCAGTTTGAGGAGTTATCTTTCCACTACCTGCCGCGAACCAAAAATCAGTTTGTCGATGCTCTGGCTACTTTGGCCTCCATGGTTAATGTGGGGGGAGACCAAGTCATTCGACCTCTGACAGTTCGGCTTCAGAGACAGCCAGCACATGTCATGAATCTAGTCGATGACAAGCCGTGGTTTTGGGATATACGGAATTATCTTCAGAATGAAGCCTACCCGGAGGGATCCAACGAGACTGATCAACGAACATTGAGACAGTTAGCATCCGGATATTTCCTTACTGGGGGAGTTCTGTATAAGAGAAATTGGAATGGCCTGCACCTAAGGTGCGTTGATGAGGGGGAAGCTCAAACCATCATGGATTCCTTGCATAATGGGGAGTCCGGTCCGCACATGCACGGGATAGCCTTGGCTCGAAAAATCATGAACCTAGGCTATTACTGGTCAACCATGAACGCAGATTGCGTGAGGCACGTGCAGAAGTGCCATGAATGTCAAATTTTCACTAAGCTGCAAAGACAGCCTCCAGTCAATTTGAATCCTATTGCTTCACCATGGCCTTTCGCAACCTGGGGCATAGATGTGATCGGAAGAATCCACCCGAAGGCTTCTAATGGTCATCAATTCATCATGGTTGCCGTGGATTATTTCACTAAGTGGATTGAGGCAGCCTCATATTCGGCCTTGAATGCTAAGAAGACAGCACAGTTCGTCCGTACTAACATCCTTTGTCGGTATGGAACACCATTCGAGATCATTACTGATAATGGGTCTCACTTTCAAAGTGAATTTTCGGACCTACTGAAGTAAAAGAAGATTCAGCATCATAAGTCCTCTCCCTACCGTCCACAAACAAATGGGGCATGCGTGACGCAACTTTTATAGTTTCCAGAATAAAGGATAAGAGTTGCGCCACGCGACTGTTCTTCCATAGAACACCCGCGTGACGCGACTGTTTCCTAGTTTCAGTTTATTTTTGTTATTTTATTTTAATTTCATTTCGTTAAATAAATTTTAATCCTAACCCAGAAAATGATCAATTATGGGCAAACTGAGTCTTAATCAAACTAAATCAATTAATTATTGATGATTATGAGATTTTTAGGATTTATTTCTTATTGTTTATCATTAATTATATTATTAAATTCGGTTTGTGGCTCGCCTTTAACCATAAGGCAAGAGCGGGTCTTTTAATTTTTATTCGATGTATATGGTGGATGAATGATGGATGTGATGCTTAATTTATGAATGGATGGAATAGATGAATTTATTTGGGACGATTAAATAATTTTCCATATAAGAACTCGGTTCGATTTGTTCGGGTTGGGTTTAAATAATTGGCTTTTCTAAAAATAAAATCAATTAGAAATCATAGGTTAAAAGAGGCCGGTTTTCCGGGCGTCGGCTTCCAACAGGCCGACGTATCTAATTCCCTTACCTAGAATCGTACTTGGTACACCTGACCAGTTTTCTAAAATAAAAGGGCCTTGAATAAAATCGGGTTAAATGAAGTCACTTTTATAAAATAAAATTGGAAACGGTCCCATTGCCGAAAAAATGGATGGCGACTCAAAATAATTTATAAGACCGATTTATCGGCATCGCATATCCAAAATTTTTATCACCATCTTTTCCAACAATAATAAATCACACCATCGAATTTTTCTCCGGGGGGAAAAACACCAATGAATGAATGCTTTGCAAGGTAAATGATGTAATTGGACCAATGAAATGTTTAAGTGATTTCGACTTGCCGCTCGGGGTTAAATCCCAAACGTGCCTACGTACTTCCATTTGAATGGAAGATCAAAGTCGACGTAGTTCGATAGGCCTTTTTTTTAAAGGGCTTTGAAGTGGTACGCTTCGTGCATTTTGCTTAGGCATTTTGCCAAAGAATTGATTGATTTGATTAGGCGTTTGTTGCCAAAAGTGTTGATTTAAGGCTTTTAGCCAAAAAGATTGATTTAGGCAATTTATGGCCAAAAGTTGATGTGATTTAGGCAATTTGTTTGCCAAAAGTGATTATTTGAAGGCTTTTAGCCAAAATGGGTTGATTTAGGCAATTTGTTTGCCAAAAGTGTTGATTGGACGATTGTCGCCAAAATGATTGATTTAAGGCTTTTAGCCAAAAGATTGATTGATTCAAGGCATTTTGCCAGAGCTTCGATTTAAGCGATTTGTCGCTAAAAATGGTTAATCTTACTTATAGGCAATTTGTTTGCCAAAAGTGATCAATTGAATTGCAATATAGGCAATTTATTGCCAAAAGAAAAAAAATGTGGTTAATTAAGGCTATTTAGCCACAATTATTGATTAATTGGACTTAAGCCGGACTGTTCGAAATAAAGGCGATTATACCATAGTCATTAATTGACCAGATACTTTAGCCAATATTGTCGGAGTTAGGCTTTAACACCACGATTATTAATTAACCGGGTATTTAAGCTTAATCATATTTAATTGAGGCAGTTTATGCCAAATTGATGACGTGAATGCATTTATGCAGCAGTTTAATTCAGAATTGGAGTGGAAGAGATTATGCACAAAATGCTGAAATTAAATGGGCAGAGTTTCGTTATTACCTGAGTTAATCGGCGGCCACTTCTTAGCTTCAGCTTGAAAATTCCAGATTAAGCTCCTCGTTTGGGGAATATTAATTAAAATTAATTCGCTTAAGTGACCAAATAATCACAACAGCGGAGTAATAAAAGCCTACACTAAATGCAGAAAAGCAGTAAAAGAACCACAAGGAGCGTAGGGGAGAAGAGAGCGTCCGTCAACACAGACTGAGTGAGTAAAACTGTCGATTCGGTACTGTATTTATAGGGAAAACCCGGGCTGGAGGGCGGGCGCTGCCGCCGTGGACGGCGGTCGCCGCCGCGGCTGGCAAACTTGCTAGTTTTTTCGTTCCAAAGGCTTTTTCGGGAGTTCCATACCTCCAAAAAATATTCCTGGACCAGTTCTGCGATCCTCGTAATTTTTCGGACGTTTCAAGTACATATTGGCATACTTTCGGTGAACTTGCCGAATGGCCTCCGGTCCGGCCGGACTGTTTGCAGTTCGGGAAAACAGGCTTTTTGAGCCTCAAAATTTGAGTATTCACACACCTTCTCTGGCCCTTGTAGAATGATCCCTATGGTTGCCCCCAAACTGCCTAGGGCCCAAGCAGTGTGCAATTGCCAAGTACTATTATCAGGGTTCGGTGTCTTAGCTCCCGGTTCACCCTCTTCACGTTCTCTAGAGAACTCAGCCATAAAGTCTGTGAGTACCTATGCTTTCATAGCAATACAGGGTGTATGCCTAATGTCAAACTCTCCCAATGTTGACGCGTGTTTTTTATGTCCCGCCTGATTCGATGAGGACGCAAGGATGAATGGATTAATGCTATCTGGAAGCTTTTTAATCCAAGGATTAAGCCAAAAAAAATATAATAATAATAATAATAACAAATAAATAAATTAAATAAATAAATTAAAAAAATGAAAAAGAGAGGAGCTGCATGCTACAGTAGCCGTGTGCTACAGTAGCTGTTTGCTACAGTCCTAACCTAGCTCTATAAATTCATCTCTTTCTGACAATTTTCACACAACTTCACAATTCCACAAACGGCAAAAACCCTAAAAAATATACTGTGCTGCCACATTTTCTCTCCAAAAAATTCTTATGAGTTGATTTGAAGAGAAATTGGCATTAGATATCAATTTTAGGTGAATCAAACCATACAAAGAGAGCAAAAAATAAAAAGATAAAAAAAAACATATTTAAATCCTAAAAAAAAGGCTTCTGGAGATCTTGATCCATTTACAATCCTCAATCTGAGGATCAGGTAATTTCCTTAATATTTTTGTATTTTTTCTTTACATATTTTTGTGTTTTTTTATATATTTTTGTGGTTTTAAAAATTTAAGCTTCTTTAAATTATAGTGTGTTCATATTTGGCCATTTTATATGTCCTCAAATTACATTTGAACAAGAAATAATGTAAACAATCACTTAAATATGAATTCTGGACAAAAATCAAGCAGCTGTTCTTTGATGAACAGTAACTGTTCATCAATTTTCCCAGAAATGATCGATGAACAGTAACTGTGTTCAATAAACAGTAACTGTTCATCAATTTTCCCAGAAATGATCAATGAACAGTAACTGTTTGTTCATCGATAAACAGTAAATGTTCTTAATTTTCCAGAAATCGATACTATTCATAAGACTGTTCACACACTGTGCATGCACTATGCACGTACTATTCATTATTTTTCCCAGAAATGATCGATGAACAGTAACTGTTTGTTCATCGATGAACAGTACTATTCATCAATTTTTCCAGAAATAATAACAAAAAAATATAAATTTTGTAAAAAATAAAGTTTAATTTTTTCAATAAATCTGAAAATAGCCAATCATGAACAGATTGAGCTTAAAATATTAAAATGTGATTATATATATTTATTTGTATGAATGTTATTATTTTATTATATGTATGAATTTTTATTGGTTTATGGATTTAATTTCTGATTTGATCTGTATATATATTTTTGGATCCGGTTTGTTACCCGCCTTGAACCATAAGGCAAGAGCGGGTCTTTTATTTATTTGATTTATTATTTTTGATTCGGTTTGTCGCCCGCCTTGAACCATAAGGCAAGAGCGGGTCTTTTATTTATTTGGTTTAATTGCTTTGGTTTAATTGTTTTGATTCGAATAATTGTTATGTGATAATTAGATTTGATTTGGGACGATTAAATAATTTTCCAAATAGGAACTCGGTCCGATTTATTTGGGTTGGGTTTAAGTAAATAAATAATTTGGCTTTTCTAACTAAAATAAAATAGAAATCATAGGTTAATAGAGGCCGGTTTTTCGGGGCGTCGGTTTCCAACGGGCCAACGTACCCAATTCCCTTACCTAAAATCGCATTGGTGCGCCTGACTAGTCTTTTAAAATAATTTGGCCTTAAAACAAAATTGGGTTTAAAATGAAGTCATTTCTATAAAAACGGTCCCATTGCCTAAACAATGGGTGGCGACTCAAAATTGTTTATAAGACCGATTTATCGGCACCGCGTCCAAATAAAAAATATTTTATCAAAAATCACAAAAGGATGTTTTCGGGTCCTTCGGGGGGATTTTCGACGAAAACAGATTGGCGACTTCACTGGGGATACAACCACTAGTCCCCGATTATTTTTTTTAATTAGATGGTTGTGATTAGGAATTAACTTTAAAAACCTATGTTTTCTAAAAAAATAAATAAATAAAATTGGTTAAATTGGTTAGAAAGCCGTTGGAAAATTTTTAATCGTCCGTATATGTTTAATTGCTTTCCTTTTCTTTTATAGGATTTTTGCATTCATTCGCATTTCTCTCTTCTCACCTCATTCTACCCATGCTACCCTTCGGTACTGGTGTTAAGTTTGACGGTGGATCTAGCCTAAACCATGCGATTTAGGTGCATCCATCCGAGAATTAACATTACTACCAACCGCAAGCCTAGTACCTTAAAGGTGCGTCAAAAGGAGTAGGCCCAACAAAGCCCGAATCCTGTTTGCGGAACCCAGACTTTGTTAAGCCCAATAAGACTGAAGCCCATGCATATAGTCAAAAAACCTTAGTTACTTCCCCTAAGGAACACCTGATTCTGTTTGCTGTTATTATGCCGCATTCATTTCCGAGAGTTTATTTCGTCAATCTCAAAACCCCCTGTTGGTTGTCGAGATTAGACCAATTCCTAGGAAACAGATGTCGGAATTTATACCAACGGAATCTATGTGTGGGAGAAATAAGGTTGGAAGGCATGCATTTCCCAACTCCCGTTCCCCTGTATGTTATAAACTGTACATATGTTGTGGCATTCATGCACCACGTAATACTTTTTGTTTCAGCCATGCATTAATAAGAGCTAATTTTCGGTATGGGCGTTTGACCTTGATTTTGAGACTGGACCTCAAATTCGTTTTGAATAATATAATGCAATCACTTATAGTGAATCAATACCCAAAGAAAAAAAAAGGGAGTTATAAGGGGGTTGCGATTTCTTTGAATTTTCAAATTTCGCGCATTATTTGAAAATAAGCGTGAGATTGCAAAAAAAAAGAGAAAAAAATTGTAATTAACCAAAATAAGATCCTGCTTGGGACCATCTGTTCCAAGGCAAAAAGTAAGGACGCAAAAACAAAAAAAAATAATAATAAGAAATATCCCGTTTGGAAATTCTTTCTTTCCAAGGCAAAAATTAGGGACTCAAGAGAAAATGGCCGACTGTAAAATCCAAAAGGAACGGTAGACAACAGATAATGCCGGAAATGTTTAAATACAAAATAAATTATTGCCATGTTATTCATGCCAAATTTTAGGTCCAGTCGTCAAAAATGAGATCTTATTTCCATACTGATTATTAGCACATTAGATTTGCATTTTTCATCTTATGCCTATATTCTTCATGCATACAAGTGCAAAGACAGAAAAAAGGCAAAGCACCAGTCACATCGTCTTCTCAAACAAAAGAAGTGGATGCCTTACAGCAATCAAAAGAGAGTTTGCAGATCGCAGTTTTTGACATGGGACAACAACTGCACACGATCCAGGCAAACGAAGCATGTATGGAACGGAAGTGGATGAAATATTTCAAAAAAAAAATATAAAAAAAATATAAAAAAAAAATAAAAAAATAAAAAAAATAAAATCTGAGGCCTAAGATTTTTCTATCCTTCTTTGTTTTTCATTTAATTTCTTGTGTGTTTTATGCATGTGCATTTTGTATTTTATGCATGGTTCCTCCCACAATGAGGACATTGTGTCTTTCAAGTGTGGAGGAGAACTATATTTTCATCTCATTTCACTTCATGTAAAAACAAATGTGTAAAAAAAAAATAATAAAAAAAATAAAAGATGAAAAGGTCAATTTCTTTGCCTTAGTTCAATGTTTTCGTCCCTACGTGTTGATTTGTTTATATTTGCTTGTTGAAATAAAAGTCCTAAATAATATACCGTGATTGAGAGATTTAAATGCTTTTATGAACTTAGTTATTAAGATATGACATATAAAATTTTTCTTTGCAAATATTAATCTTTAATTTATCTTTGACTTTAGAGAAGCATGAATCCTAAACTTAAATGAAGAATAGGAAGGAAAGGGAAACTAGAGCCATAATGCTTGTATGTTTCGAGTCAATAAAGGATGAGGGTATTTAAAAAAAAAAAAAAACGATGGAGGGAATAATGGAAATCTGTTCTAAAACGAAGTGGTACGGAGCATAAAATGCAACCACTATTCACATTCCCACACCGCTCCATATAAAAAAAAAAAAAGAAGAAAAAAGGAAAATGTGGTATGGAGCATAAAATGCAACCACCTTGTGAAAAAGAAATAGGTTACCTAAAAATACCTTGAGATAAGAAACAATACATGTGTGCTAGAATTGTCCTAAGTACTTCCTATTTTGCATTCTAAGGAGGGAGGATTGCCTATCTCATATTTTTGAATGACTAGATTTTGTATACTGTAAATTTTTGTATAGCCATATTGACAATTTTAAATGTCATATTCATTTATACTACTTGGTTCATAAACACATCAAATCTCTTATCTTTGGTAGATTACTTAAGAAGTCTAAATCAACGAGTAAAAATAAACATGATCAACATGAGCCAAAAAAAAAAAAGGAAAAAAAAAGATGAATGTTTTGCTTAGGGACAAGCAAAGAGCTAAGTGTGGGGGAATTGATAGCCTCGCAAAGCGGGCAATTTTGCTACGTTATTTTCATATAATTTGCGTGACTGCATTTGCGTGACTGCATGTTTTTTTTATATACATTTTACGTTTGCTCGTGTTGTTATTTTAAAATAATTATAGGAATACAATTTGAAAAAAAAAATATAAAAATAAAAAAAATAAATAAATAAAATGTTTTTTATACATGAGGGAGTTGCATATTTTATCTCTTTTTGAATATTGCATGTCACCCCATCTTTTCTTTTTCAAAAAAAAAAATAAAAGTGTAAATTTTTAGCTAAATAATCCACTTTAATGTGCTTTCATTTCTTAATCCAAGGGCAGGAGGCCCAAATGCTAATCCAGTAAATAATTTCGAAGGAAAAAATTTTGTTGTTGTCTTTTGCTGTCTTCAAGTGCAGGATTCCTATAGAAAAAAAAAATTATACAAAAAAGAGAGTGCAATAGTCACCACTATGGTTGGATCATCAAACACCGACCCCTCCAAGACCCAGTTTCATCATTCAGAATGAAACCATCAAACAGGAAAAAGTAGGGTGAAAACATCCGGAGATGCAGCACATGGACAAATGACGTCCGAATAAAGCGGTAAGTCTTCTCTTGCGTCAATTCTAGCTTTCATTTTATTTCTTTTTGTCAATTTTGGAATAAAGTAGATGGGCATTTATGCCCGCATTAACAAGGTGGACCACTCTTGTAAGTAGGAGGGATGCCTCCATTCTGTTTTTGTGGTTTTTTTCTCTTTGTACAGGAACAAAGTAAAATCTGAATCAATTTGGAGTCACTGTGCGACTCGTATAAACTCGATAATTTCTTCCACTCGCCACGCAAGGGGTAAAGCTATCAAAGGTCATCAGGCTATCCCCAGGTGAAATCCTTCGGACCAATCAGACCGAGCTTCGAAGGTGACTCTAAGGCCAATCAGACCGTGCTTTGGAGATTATTCAAATCAGTTCAAACCAAAATCCTTCGAGCCAATCAGACCGCGCTTCGGAGGTGACTTCAAAGCCAACCAGACCCAGCTTTGGAGTTGGTCACAGATCCGACGGGAGCCGACAAAGCCGATCAGACTGAGCTTTGGATGTGTCCAGATGATCAAATCAACACAACCAAAATCCTTCGAGCCAATCAGACCGCGCTTCGGAGGTGACTTCAAAACCAATCAGACTGAGCTTTGGAGTTGATCACAGATCCGACGGGAGCCGACAAAACCGATCAGACTGAGCTTTGGATGTGTCCAGACGATCAAATCAACACAACCAAAATCCTTCGAGCCAATCAGACCGCGCTTCGGAGGTAACTTCAAGGCCAATCAGACCGTGCTTTGGAGATGATCGCCAAAATCCTTCGAGCCAGTCAGACCGCGCTTCGGAGGTGACTTCAAAGCCGATCAGACCGAGCTTTGGAGTTGGTGATAGATCAGACGGGAGCCGACAAAGCCGATCAGACTGAGCTTTGGACGTGACCAGATGACCAAGTCAATTCAAATCAAAATCCTTCGAGCCAATCAGACCGAGCTTAGAAGGTATCTTCAAAACCAATCAGACCGAGTTTTAGAGATTGTTACCGATCTGACTGGAGCCAACAAAGCCGATCAGACTGAGCTTTGGACGTGACCAGATGATCAAGTCAATTCAAATCAAAATCCTTCGAGCCAATCAGACCGAGCTTAGAAGGTATCTTCAAAACCAATCAGACCGAGTTTTGGAGATTGTTACCGATCTGACTAGAGCCAACAAAGCCGATCAGATTGAGCTTTGGACGTGACCAGATGATCAAGTCAATTCAAATCAAAATCCTTCAAGCCAATCAGACCGAGCTTAGAAGGTGTCTTCAAAACCAATCAGATCGAGTTTTGGAGATTATTCAAATCAGGTCCACCAGTGATGATTTCTCAATGCCGTTTGGTTCCACCAAGTAATGTAGACGCATTGCAAAGTAAAATCACCAAATTACCCTCAGGTAAGTTTTCAACCAAACACTCCGAAGCCAATCAAACTGAGCTGAGGAGGAAGCCAATCAAACTGAGCTGAGGAGGTGGACAAAGCCGATCAAATTGCGCTTTGGACACACAACTATACGACCAAGCGAAATTTGTATGTATACAGAAATTGCTCTTTACACAAAACAAGTCCTGTATGTTTACGGACATCCCACCAAGCAAGTCCTGTATGTTTACGGACATTGCATCAAACAAGTCCTGTATGTTTACGGACATCCCACCAAGCAAGTCCTGTATGTTTACGGACATTGCATCAAACAAGTCCTATATGTTTACGGACATCCCACCAAGCAAGTCTTGTATGTTTACGGACATTGCATCAAAAGTCCTGTATGTTTACGGACATCCCACCAAGTGGGTCCTGTATGTTTACGGACATTGCACCCAGCAAGTCCTGTATGTTTACAGACGTTGCACCAAGAGAAATCTGTATGTATAAAGAAATTGCTCCTTAGTTCCATCAGGCGAAATCTGTATGCATACAGAAATTGCTCTTTGCCTTAGTGCAAAATTATAATTTGTGATTATTAATGCATGGGGGCATGTGATGCCCCAACATCTAATAAAGACATGATCTGTTTGTACACAGAAATTGCTCTTTCCTTTGAAAATGTTTTCAGGTCAATTCAACAGAACCTTGAAACTGGAGCCTTCAACAAAATCCTTCAGGCCGATCAAACCGAGCCTCGGAGGTGTCTTTAAAGCCAATCAAACCGAGCTTTGAAGATAATTACAAGATTGAAGGCGCGTCAGTGGGCCACTTTAACATTAATTCTTTACACAATTAATGTTAAAGTGTGGGGGCAAACTGTTGACGCGTGTTTTTTATGTCCCGCCTGATCCGATGAGGACGCAAGGATGAATGGATTAATGCTATCTGGAAGCCTTTTAATCCAAGGATTAAGCCAAAAAAAATATTATAATAATAATAATAATAAATAAATAAATTAAATAAATAAATTAAAAAAAAATGAAAAAGAGAGGAGCTGCATGCTACAGTAGCCGTGTGCTACAGTAGCTGTTTGCTACAGTCCTAACCTAGCTCTATAAATTCATCTCTTTCTGACAATTTTCACACAACTTCACAATTCCACAAATGGCAAAAACCCTAAAAAATATACTGTGCTGCCACATTTTCTCTCCAAAAAATTCTTATGAGTTGATTTGAAGAGAAATTGGCATTAGATATCAATTTTAGGTGAATCAAACCATACAAAGAGAGCAAAAAATAAAAAGATAAAAAAAAACATATTTAAATCCTAAAAAAAAGGCTTCTGGAGATCTTGATCCATTTACAATCCTCAATCTGAGGATCAGGTAATTTCCTTAATATTTTTGTATTTTTTCTTTACATATTTTTGTGTTTTTTTATATATTTTTGTGGTTTTAATAATTTAAGCTTCTTTAAATTATAGTGTGTTCATATTTGGCCATTTTATATGTCCTTAAATTACATTTGAATAAGAAATAATGTAAACAATCACTTAAATATGAATTCTGGACAAAAATCAAGCAGCTGTTCTTCGATGAACAGTAATTGTTCATCAATTTTCCCAGAAATGATCGATGAACAGTAACTGTGTTCAATAAACAGTAACTGTTCATCAATTTTCCCAGAAATGATCAATGAACAGTAACTGTTTGTTCATCGATGAACAGTAAATGTTCTTAATTTTCCAGAAATCGATACTATTCATAACACTGTGCACACACTGTGCATGCACTATTCACGTACTATTCATTATTTTTCCCAGAAATGATCAATGAACAGTAACTGTTTGTTCATCGATGAACAGTACTATTCATAAATTTTTCCAGAAATAATAACAAAAAAATATAAATTTTGTAAAAAATAAAGTTTAATTTTTTCAATAAATCTGAAAATAGCCAATTATGAACAGATTGAGCTTAAAATATTAAAATGTGATTATATATATTTATTTGTATGAATGTTATTATTTTATTATATGTATGAATTTTTATTGGTTTATGGATTTAATTTCTGATTTGATCTGTATATATATTTTTGGATCCGGTTTGTTACCCGCCTTGAACCATAAGGCAAGAGCGGGTCTTTTATTTATTTGATTTATTATTTTTGATTCGGTTTGTCGCCCGCCTTGAACCATAAGGCAAGAGCGGGTCTTTTATTTATTTGGTTTAATTGCTTTGGTTTGATTGTTTTGATTCGAATAATTGTTATGTGATAATTAGATTTGATTTGGGACGATTAAATAATTTTCCAAATAGGAACTCCGTCCGATTTATTTGGGTTGGGTTTAAGTAAATAAATAATTTGGCTTTTCTAACTAAAATAAAATAGAAATCATAGGTTAATAGAGGCCGGTTTTTCCGGGCGTCGGTTTCCAACGGGCCAACGTACCCAATTCCCTTACCCAGAATCGCATTGGTGCGCCTGACCAGTCTTTTAAAATAATTTGGCCTTAAAACAAAATTGGGTTTAAAATGAAGTCATTTTTATAAAAACGATCTCATTGCCTAAACAATGGGTGGTAACTCAAAATTGTTTATAAGACCGATTTATCGGCACCGCGTCCAAATAAAAAATATTTTATCAAAAATCACAAAAGGATGTTTTCGGGTCCTTCGAGGGGATTTTCGACGAAAACACCCAACCAATTGACCACTCTACCAATCTCCCAGAAGTTTCAACTTGGTGTATGATTTTTTTTCAAAGGATGGTTTTAGACTATTTATTCGTCGGATTTGGTGGCCGGTGGCCGGAGAACGAAAAGAATGGGAGGAGGAGGAGGTTCGATGTCGGGGGAGAAGGAGATGAGGGAAAAAAAATTGATTTTCTCTCTCCTCCTTCCATGGGCTAGAAAGGCTGGTCTGGTTTGATTAGGAGCTCAGTTTGGTTCAAATTGTTTTCTAGAAGATTCCTCTTGATTTTTAATATGGTCTGACTCTGGTTTAGATGGGTTCTTGATTTTCACTTTGGGTTCGGTTAGAAATTTATGAATATAATATTATTTGAAATTATTCCTAATTAAATTATATTAAAAAAAACTTATGAAATGGAAAATTGGAGTTGTTTCACCTACAATTGGGTTTTTTGGGATTTTCTTTATGATACTCTCATGGAAGTTGGTTTTTCTGACATTCTTGTTTCGGTCATGATGAGATGTGTTACGTCTTGTTCTATGCAAATCGCTTGGAAAGGGGATCTTTCCAATAAATTTTTTCCTTCCCGCGGGTTACGTCAGGGAAACCCGTTAAGTCACTATTTATTTGTAATGTGCGTTGAACTACTTTCTCAGGCTATCTCCAAAGAGGTGACTGAGGGTTCACGAAACCAATTAGGCTGTCTCAGAATGGGCCTCCATTGTCTCATTTTTTTTGCTGACGATTTGATTTTACTGGTTGAAGCTTCTTTTGACCAGGTGGCAGTCATCAATGGAGCTTTGGAGGATTTCTACGGGTGTTCTGGTCAGAAAGTTAATGCTTCAAAGACCACAGTTTTTTTTTTTTTTTTTTTTTTTTCCAATAGCGTTTTGAGTAGTTTGAAAGGGCAGCTAAGTAGGGCGTTGGCTTATAAGCGCACAAATAATTTTGGCAAGTATCTGGGGTTCCCCTTCTTCATGGGAGATCAACAAGGGCGACTCATCGTTATATTTTGGAGAATGCTTTTAAACGGCTTTCTAGCTGGAATGCGTTGCACTTGTCAATGGCGGGCAGAATTACTCTGGCAAGTTCAGTGATTGCAGCCTTGCCCCAGTATGCCATGTAGAGTATGAGACTTCCTTCTTGAATCTACAATGATTTAGAGAAAGCATGTCGCAGCTTTATATGTGGTTCGTCTAATGATCACAGGAGGATATCTTTGATTCCTTGGAATATTGTTGCGCAGCCAAAATTCTGTGGCGGTTTGGGTCTCAGAAATTTGTGTTTGCTTAACGAGTGTTTTCTTATGAAGTTGGGGTGGGCGATAAGAATGGACACAGAAGCTTTACGGGTGAAGGTTCTTCTTTCCAAATATAAAGTGCCTGAGGTTAGTACTATTAATGGGAATTGTCGAATAATTCCTCTGTTTTGTGGAAAGGTGTCTCGAAGGTGTGGGATAAGCTTCAGGAGGGGCATATGTTTTCTGTTGGAGATGGTCGCACTGCAAAATTCTTGACTGGCTGTTGGGTTACAGAGTAGCTGGTTCTGATCCAGGCAGCGGTGGTAGAGGTGCAAGAGGCTTGGAGGGAGGAGCGTGCTGTGGACTATGCTGCGGACAACGGGGATTTGTCATCTTCAACATAAATATCGAGAAGGAAACTTCTATGCTGACTTTTTGTCTAAAATTGCTAGTGACTTTCCTCTGGGTTCACACTAGCTCGTGGAGCCTCCTACAGGTTTGGGTAGTTGGCTAATGCATGATATAGCTGGTGTTGGTTATCCTAGGCTTTGCTTGTAGCTTTTAGAACTTATGCTCTCCTTTTGTTACCAAAAAAACTTTGCAAAAAATATCGTACTCTCTTTGTCCTATAATTCTTGTTATACTTTCTTTTTTCTTTTATCCTATACAGTTAACTTGTTTCTTTTTTTTTTTTTTTTTTTTTTTTTTTTGAGTATTGAGGATTCGAATATGAATATATTGCCAGGTTATAAGACACTTACCTTGGTGTGCATCTTGTTTCTTTTTTTTAAAAAGTAAACGATAATATTTTTCAATAAATGTATTAGTTAAACACCACATTACCATCAATCATATCTTGAAATTAAATATTAACCTTTAGTTTGCTACTCATGCCATTGCCTTAATTATTGGATAAAATA
The DNA here is from genome assembly GCF_041381405.1 of Jatropha curcas. Lineage (NCBI taxonomy): Eukaryota > Viridiplantae > Streptophyta > Magnoliopsida > Malpighiales > Euphorbiaceae > Jatropha > Jatropha curcas. The sequence goes on from NC_143151.1 coordinate 22,331,881, forward strand.
ATTATAGTTTAATATGGATAATTTAATTTTAATTGAATACCAGTGTAAGGATATAGCAGGAAAAAAATAAAGCAAAAAAATTCATGTAATTATATTAACTAAATTTTAGTAATGCATTTTTTTTATTTTGATCTGTCCCTAAAATATAATCCACTTACTCTTTTTACATTATAGTTAATCTTTAAATCGTCTATTATACCCTTATTAAATTTTATCCTCTTTTCAATAATCCTCATTAATTCATTACTTTTCCCAAGTAAATATTATTTCAAATTCATATGTTATTTAATAAGCAGCTTTATTTTTTAGAGCACGTTATAATGGCCAACGATAAATTCCTAAATTGAGGAAGAAGTCAACTTTGCTAATTTCATAGTATAATATGATGAGAGCACCAGGAATAAAGCTCAATTTTGTATCTGAATCTAGAGCAATATATAACTTACCTAAAATTAATTTTTTATAGAAATTTAACTCATAAACTTGCATTAAAAGAATAAAAACCTTAATTTTTATAAAAAAAATACCTCTTCGATTATGTATATAGACAAAGTTTCCGTTTTAAGTGTCCCATCTAAATAGATAAAGTTACTCAATTATGGCCAATGTGCATAGTCCAAATTGCCCTTTATTTACGCTATTAACAACACTACGTTTTTAGAAAAAATAATAAAGTGATAGACATATTTCAAATATTGAATTAAATAAGATTAAATTACCAATGTCCAGCTATGCTTTTTAAACCAAATTGCACGCAATTTTCAGGTTTTATGCTTTGTTTATTATTGCACCATCTGCGTTTAAATCTTTTAACTATGACACGCTTTTGTTAGATGGCTACATATTTCTTATGATTATACCATCGTATTTAAGTAAGATAAAAAGTACATGTATATTGTAATGTATATTCTATTAGTTAGGAATAGAAGAGTTATTGTTAAGCTCTTGGAAATAGAGTAGTGACTAAATTGTGAATTAGCCCCCTTTACACTTAATTAGAAAATATTTATATTGGTGGAAAGATAATTATAGTTGGATATGAAAAATAGGAATCCTAGTTTATATGTTTAAAAAGAAGTTATTTAGGAGTCTAATATTTTTTTATCTTATTCTTTTATATATTTTATTATTGTGTATTATCAGTAGTCTCCCCCTAGTTTTTTGTCATTTATGTCCAAATAAGAAAAAAAAAAGAGTTTACTAAATGTATTATTATTTTTATTTATTTATTATTGTAGGGTCTTTTTAGCCTAGATCAGTAGATTTGCTTATATCATAAAAAAAACTATTCTGTTTGAGGAGAACGAGGCATTGGTTCGTTTGTCTAGGTGAACCTCGAGTGTTTCTCCAATTAATATGTCTTTTAGTGTCTCGCCCTTCTTTATAAAGGCGTGTTGGGTGAGAGCATTTTGCCTCACATCTTCATTTCTTCTTCTCAGAGCTTCTCTCTCTAAAAAGCTTCTTCTTCCAGAGCTTCTCTCTCTAAGTTATTTTCTCAGTAAGTTTTTCTTTTTCTTCTCTCTTTCTTTTATCTATTTCTAGGCGAGACTATGGGTTCACCTAGTAATGAAGAAATGCCTACTTTGGCCAAGCTTTCTAAGGATGAGATTATGGAGGCGAACGAGTATGAGGTAGGCGAGGGATAGGGTGGAGAACATCAGGGTGTCTGATGTTCCTTCTGATATCAACGAGGGCGAACTACTTGCTATAACTTCAAGGTATGACTTTGCGTCAGAGTATGAGTTGGTTTGCCCTGGGTCAGATATGCAAGCTAACACTCCCTTGGATGATGATGAGTCTATGATGCTGTATGAGGAGAACCTTCATTCTGGCATTCAGTTTCCTTTATTCAAGCCTCTAAAATCATTCTTAACTAGTATGGGATTACTATCAGCCAAGTACATCCTAACAGTCTAAGGCTATTATGTGGGATCGCCAGGTTGGCTCCCCAAGATGGAACCACCTTAATGGCTCGAGGTATGGGAGAGCTTTATTGCGTGTACCATAGGGTGAATGAGGATCATTATTTCCTCTAGGCTAGGAAGGACTGCAACATATTTTACAAGGCCTCAAAGATATCTTCTTTGAAAAATTGGAAACATAAGTACTCCATTGTTCGCTGAGCCGGGGGGTTTGGTATTCTGACTCGATGGTCTGATGATCTCACAAGGCGCCCCCCTTTTTTGCCTACCTTTGAGGATTTGCAATGTGTAGAGTTGATAAAAATACTTTACACATTAAGTGAAAAAACCTAAGGTCTTATTTTTATTCAAATAAAAATACTTTACATATTACTGGGTGGAGATACAAAATGCCTTTTTTAGATCGTTAACATTCCATGTCCGAGGTCGCTCAGCCCCTTCAATCTTTCTCAGCTTATATGTGCTCAGGCCTAACTGTTTTGAGACTTCATAAGGACCTTCCCAATTCTGTTCTAACTTACCCATGCCTGCCGAACCTCTGGTGATCTCCACCTTTCACCATACTTTGTCTCCTTCCCTAAATTGCCTACTTTGAACTAGCCTATTGAAGTATCTCCTTACCCTTTGCTTGTATGCCTTAGCTCGGGTCGCGGCCGCCTCCTTGAGTTCTTCTGCCAAGTCTAAGTTGATCTTTAAGCTTTTGTCGCAGCCTCCTCCATACAGTCTTGTCCTTTTGCTGGATATGCTTATTTCTACTAGAATCACTACTTCGGTTCCATATACTAAGGAGAAAGGGGTTTGTCTTGTTACCTGCCTAAGTGTTGTTCTATAGGCCCATAGCACACTGTTTAACTCATCCGCCCAATTTGCCTTTTCTCCATCAGCCTCTTTTTCAAACCCTGTAGTATGGTCCTATTGATGACTTTGGTAAGGCCATTAGTTTGTGGGAGAGCTACCGATGTAAAGTGGAGTCTAATGTGCCTCTCTTCACAAAAGGATATGAATGCTCCTGGGTCAAATTGTTTACCATTGTCAGTGACAATCTTGTGGGGCACGCCATACCTGAATATCATATTATTCCTGAAAAAAACTGATAATCCGAGCTGGGGTGAGTGTTAAGTGCTTCGGCTTCTACCTATCTGGAGAAGTGATCAATTACAACTACCACAAACTTTCTTTGCCCTGTTTTTATTGGAAAGGGCCTAAGAATATCTATCCCCCAACGAAAGGCCAGGCTGAACCCAAAGGTTGTAATTTCGAGGAGGCTTTTTTAAGCAACCTGTCATATTTTTGGCAAGCATTACAATGGCGAACGTATTGGCGAACATCTTTCTTCATTGTTTGCTAGTAGTATCCTAATAGCAGAATCTTTCGAAGCATAGCATCTGAGCCTTCATGTGCCTTGCAAACCCCTTCATAAGTCTCTCTTATGATGCAATTGCCCTCTTCTGGAGTTATGCACTTCATCGAAGGGTGTGATTTTGATCTCCTGTAAAGTTCTCCATTATCTAATGTATAGTTCACCGCTTTCCTGTAAAGTTTGATCGCCTCTTGTTTATTACTTAGCCAAACATCATTCTGTAAAAAGTCAATGATTGGGCTCATCCAGTTGCTTTCAGTTTAGGACACCAAGACTTCTTTTTTTTCATAGCTCGAGCAAGTTTGGTGTTCAGTCATCACTTCTCTTGGCGATTCTACTTCTCGTGTTGCAGCTTTGGCTATGGAATCTGCCTCCTTATTGCTCGCCCATTCTATTTGGGTCATCTTCTAACTATGTAGCCTTCTTCCTCTAGGTTGTGTAAGAGAGACAAAGCTAGAGAATGATATTTAACTAAGTTTGGCTCCTTGGTGGTGAATGTACTTGTAATTTGCTTGACCACCAACTGTGAGTCTAAAAAAATATGGAGAACTGGAGTTCATACTTGAGGGCCAACTTAAGCCTTGTAACCAAATCCTCGTATTCGGCACCATTGTTGGTTGTTGAAAAGTTTAGGCATATGGCATATTGTATCTTTATCCTCTCCGGTCCTCGTAGGTTTGCCCCTATTGCAACTTCTGAGTTCTCTAAGGCCCCATCTATGTGCAACTGCCAAGTACTACAATTAGGGCTCAGTAGCTCAGCTTTAGGTTCGCTTTTTTCGCCTTTGCCATAAAACTTAACCACAAAGTCTGTGAGCACCTGCGCCTTCATTGTAGTGTGAGGGGCGTACTTGATATCATCCCAATCTGATTGATCATTCTACCAAACTTCCTAAAGTCTCAGCTCGATGTAGGATCTTTTTGAGGGGACGGTTAGTTCGAACTATTATAGTGTGAGATTATAAGTAGTGGCACAACCCATTTGCCAAGGTTAGGATAATGAACACCGATTTTTCAATATTTGGATATCTTTGCTCGAAACCCGTGAGGACTTTACTGATGTAATAAACATGGTACTGTTCGCCTTCTACTTCTCTGATCAATACTGATGCCACAGTGTTTTCAGTAGCAGCTAAGTATAAATACAAGGACTCACCTTTTCTTGGTCTGCTTAGGAGAGGAGTGGAAGATAGAAAATTCTTAATCTTTTTAAAGGCAAGCTAGCATTTTTCATCCCACTGAAACCCTTTCAACTGTTTGAGGGTTTGGTAGAAAGGCATGCATCTCTTGGCCGAGAACAAGATAAATCGCCCTAAGGCTGTGATTCGACTATTTAATTATTGAACTTCATGAATACTAGTGGGTGCTTGCATTTCCAGTATTACATTAACCTTCTAGGGTTCGCCTCAATCCCCCTTTGTGATATCATGAAACCCAAGAACTTTCCTACATGTACTCTGACCGTACATTTGTCTAGATTGAGCTTTATGTTAAACTTATTCAAGATCTCCAATGCTTCCTATAGATCTTCAAGATGACAACAACTCGGACGCTTTTTATTATCATTTCATCTACATACACCTCCACAGTTCACCCTATTTGATCTTAAAACATGTAATTTGACCAACCTCTGGTACGTGGCTCCTGCGGTTTTTAATCCAAACGGCATGACTTGATAATAATAAATTCCCCTATATGTGACAAAGCTCGTCTTCTCTTCATCCAGTTCATTCATCCTTATCTGGTGGTATCCAGCTACTGCATCTACAAATCTATATATTTCATAGCCAGCTGTTGAATCTACTAGTTGATCTATATTAGGCAGAGGGTAAGGATCTTTAGGGCATGCTTTATTCAGATCGGTAAAGTCAACACATAACCTCCATTTTCCATTGGACATCGGTACCAGAACCATATTTGCCAGCCATTTTAAATAGTTCACCTCCCTTATCAACCCTGCCTTTAAAAGCTTATCCACCTTGGTTACTATAACTTGTTGTCTCTCTAGACTATGATTCCACTTTTTTTGCTTTATCGACTTGAAGTTTGGATCAATGCTAAGTTTGTGGGATATGGTATCATGATCAATACCCACTATATCCACAGTCCAGGTGAAGCTGTTAACGTTATCTTTTAAGACTGCTTTAATACCATCCTACACCTCTTTCAGTAGATCGGCTCCCAATGTCAAGTTCTTCCTATGTTCCACTTCCCACGTGATCAGCTCGGCCATAGGCATTGGACTAACCTCTACATTATGTTTGGGGATATCAAAGGGTTAGTGCTCAGTTGGTTTTATGGGTGGTTCTTCTTCTGACATCCACATGATTGGAAAAGTGAGGGGCAAGCCTTTTGGTGCTATCATGTATGCCTCCCGAGCCACTTTCTGGTGTCCCCTAATAGCAACGATCTCACCCTTATTGGAGTAAAACTTCATAGTGAGGTATCTGATATATGTGGCAGCTTTTAGTTCATATAGGGCTGGCCTGCCCAATATAGCATTGTATGGAAAGTGAATGTCCGCCACCATGAATTCTAACTTGAGTTTCCTTGATGAGTCCTTGGTTCCAAGCTCTAGGATTATGTCTATAGATTCAGACACTTGCACAGGTTTTCCAGCTGGTCTGACTGAAGGGGTTCGGACAGGTTCAAGCTTCGCTTGGTCTAATTTTAAAGCCTTAAACACATACATAGTTAACAAGTTTACCGCACTACATTCATCTATCAGGATTCTTTTCACCAAAAAGTTCTCTAATATCCCTTCGATTACTAGGGCATCATTGTGTGGTATATGCACAAGTTCGCCATCCGCCTCAGAGAATGATAGGGGTGGCTTAGTGCTCAGTTTTTGCTGGGGTAGGACAGAATAGATTTCTCTAGTCTCCCTTTTCTAACTGAATTACCATCTCCCGCCGATGAGCCCCCAAATATAGTGTGGATCGTGCCGAGGGTGTGGGACTCTTTCACCTGCTTGTCCTTCTGTTCACTATCCCTACGAGGTTTCTCAATAAACTGTTTCAATTCACCTTGTTGACGCGTAATTTTATGCCCCCACCTGACCCGGTGATGATATGAGGATAAGGGATAAAGTATCACGATCAACCAGAAGTGTTCGAACCAAAATTTGAATCGAATCGGCCCAAAGGAGTCTGACCCGCGTTAGGGTTGCTTCACGCAGCTATCACCTGCGTGACGGCACTCTTAGTTGCGTCACGTAACTCTAACGAGGCTGACACCTTTGGCGTGCGCCCGTGCAACAGCCTGCACTGTTTGTATGGATACGCGGCAACTGTATGAAAAGTAAGCTGCATCACGCAGCTTACGGTTGCGTTACGCTAGTATAACCTGCGTGACGCGACTATGTTCTGTTGCCCTACCCATATAAATACAACATTTTATGTTAAAAATGGGACTTTTCACTTTTCTCTCATTTTTCTCTAAGAACTCTAACGTTTTAAACTAAGTTTTTTTTATTAACGGCTAGGGTTCCTTCCCCAAGAACTCAAGTGAGTAAACTTTAGGAAGATCAAGCCATTAAACATTTAGTTTTTGAAATCAAAATGTACAAAAATATAAGAAGAGAAAAAGAGAGGAAAGAAAGAAAAAGAAAACATTTTGTTCTGTGAAAAACTTGATAACTACACTTTTGGGATCGTGAAACAGTGTCCTTAAGCTAATCCAAGTGCATGCAATCCTCAAATCTGAGGGCTAGGTAACCATTTTAACCTTTCTTTTTCATTTCTAGTCTTTTATTTCTTAAAAATCTTATTTTCATAGTATTTAGTTGGTCTGTTATTGGTTAGACGTAATTTTGCCCATTGTTGGACTCTTCTGAGTTGAGTTTAATCATTTTTGACAAAAAGAACGCGTAAAAAGAGTAGTTTGAAAGGTAGTTGCAGACCAGAGCAGCCGCGTCACGCAGCTACTACCTGCGTGACGCGACTGTTCGTGTCCAAAAGCCCTTAACCCGGACTGGACCACCCGCGTGACGCAACTGTTCATGTATTCAGTCTTGATTTTGTTTTTATACTTGTATTTAATGTTATGCTTTGAATAAATAATCAAAACACCTGAGGATTCTAATAAAGTCACGAACGGTTCCGTCACGTAGCTAGGAGTTCCGTCACGCGACTGTTCTTCATAGAATAGTTGCGTGACGCAACTATCCAAAGTTCCAGAACAATAACTAGAGTTCCGTCACGCGACTGTTCTTCATAGAACAGCTGCGTGACGCAACTATTCTAAGTTCCAGAATAAATGACAAGAGCTTCGTCACGCGACTGTTCTTCATAGAACAGCTGCGTGACGCGACTGCCTTGAAATTCCAGAATATTTTGTTTATCTTATTTTAATTTCATGTCATTAAGTAGATTTTTAATCTTAATCCGGAAAATGATCAATAATGGGCAAATTATGTTTTAGTCAAACCAAATCAATTAATTTATTGTGATTATGAGATTTTAGGATTTATTATTTATTGTTTGTTATTGATTATATTATTAAACTCGGTTTGTGGCCCGCCTTTAACCATAAAGCAAGAGGGGGTCTTTTAATTTTATTTGATATATTGTGGATGAATGGTGGATGTGATGATTAATTTGTGATGAATGCAATGAATGAACCTAATTGGGACGATTAATTAATTTTCCACATAGGAACTCGGTTCGATTTATTCGGGTTGGGTTTAATTAAATAAATTGGTTTTTCTAAAATAAAATAAAATTAGAAATCGTAGGTTAAAAGATGCCGGTTTTTCCGGGCGTCGGCTTCCAACGGGCCGACGTACCCAATTCCCTTACCTAGAACCTCATTGGTTCGCCTGACCAGTTTTTCTAAATAATAGGCATTGAATAAAATTGGGTTAAATGAAGTCACTTTTATAAAATAAAATTGGAAACGGTCCATTGCCGAAATAATGGGTGGCGACTCAAATGTTTTATAAGACCGATTTATCGGCGTCGTATCCAAAAGATTTTTATCACCTTTTTCCAAAACAACAATAATAATAATAAAAAAGATGTTTTCGGGATCCTTCCGGGGTTGGGATTTCGGCGAAAACAGTTTGGCGACTTCACTGGGGAAAATTGCACCCACTAATCCCCGGTTGTTTTTAATAAATAATTTAGTGGTTGCAATTAGGAATTGACTCTAAAAGCCTACTTTTTCTAAATAAAATCGGTTAGAAAAGCCGATGGAAAATTGTTAATCGTCCGTATGTGTTTAATTGCTTTATTTTCTTTTTTAGGATTTTTGCATTCATACGCATTTCTCTCTTCTCACCTCATTCTACCCATACTACCCTTCTGTACTGGTGTTAAGTTTGACGGTGGATCTAGCCTAAACCTTGTGTTTTAGGTGCATCCATCCGAGAATTAACATTACTACCAACCGCAAACCTAGTACCTTAAAGGTGCGTCAAAAGGAGTAGGCCCAACAAAGCTCGAATCCTGTTTGCGAAACCCAGACTTTGTTTAGCCCAATAAGACTAAAACCAATGCATGTAGTTAAAAGCCGTAGTTACTTCCCCTAAGGAAATACCCGGTTCCATTTGCTGTTGTTGTGCTGCATTCATTTCTGAGAGTTTGTATTGTCAATCTCAAAACCCCCTGTTGGTTGTCGAGATTAGACCAATTCCTAGGAAACAGATGTCGGAATTTCTACTAATGGAATCCGTGTGTGGGAGAAATAAGGTTGGAAGGCATGCATTTCCCAACTCCCGTTCCCCTGTATGTTATAAACTGTACATATGTTGTGACATTCACGCATCATATAACATTTTCTTTTTCAGCCATGCATCAATAAGAGCTAATGTTCGGTATGAACATTTGACCTTGGTCTTGAGACTGGACCTCAAATTCATTTTGAATAATATTATGCAATCACTTATAGCGAATCAATACCCAAAGGAAAAGGGAGATATAAGGGGGTTGCGATTCCTTTGCATTTTTACATTTCTCGCATTATTTGAGAATAAGTGAGAGATTACAAAATTTTGGAACAAAATAAAATGAAATCATGCTTGGGGCCATATGTTCCAAGGCCAAAAGTAAGGATACAAATAATACAAAACAAAAAGTAAAATCCCGCTCGGAGATTCTATCATTCCGAGGCAAAAGTTAGGGATTTGAGAGAAAATAGTCAATCGTAAATCCAAAAGGAATGATCAACGACAGATAATGCCCGAAATATTTAAATACAAAATAAGTTATTGACATATTATTCATACCGAATTTTTGGTCCAATCGTCGAAATCGAAATCTTATTTCCATGCTGGTCTTAGCATATTAGAAATGCATTTCGCATCCTATGTGCTTTCATTTTCACATGCATACATGCAAGACCTACTTTAACTCAGACATTTTTTGTCAGAATTGATCTTTCCCGGGAAACTGCTTCGAGAGCTTGGAACCGAAATCCTGGTCAAAGTCTAGTCCGAATATCCCCAATCCCCGAATTTATTCCAGTCAGTTCAGTTAGTTATTCAAGTTCATCAGATTCAGGGTCTGATTTAGATCCAGCAAAAATGGCAGATGATATAGGGGATGAGCCCGGATTTTCGCAAGCCCAGATAAGAACTATTACTTAGATTGTGGCCGCTGCTCTCGCCCAAGATAGGGCCCAAAATCAAGCTACTCCCGCTTCAAGCAGTCAACCAGCGGTTGAAGAAAGGTAAATTCCAGAACCTGTGTCAGACAATCGGGCTTCTGTGGGAAATACTGTCCCTATTGAGAATGATGTAATCAAGCAACTTGCGGAGCTGAAAGACAAGATTGAGAAAATGTCTGTAGTGAAAGAAAAGGATCCGGTCACCAATTTTCACATAACTGAGTATGTTTTGCACCCGACCAGCTCCACCTCATTCAAAACATTCAAGCAGACTATATTCGAAGGAGACAATGATCCTCGTTCTCACCTATCTGAATTCCTCCAAGTCTCTTAGATGAACCGGTACAACGAGGAAGATGTTTTGCGAGCATTCCCGCAAACATTACATAAGGACTATCGGAGGTGGTACGATGGTCTAGATGAGGAGATTCAGAAGAATTGGATCAAACTACAGACCGCTTTTCTCAAGCATTTCAAGACCGATGAGAGTGACGAGTTCGGTTTGCGTGATTTGGAGGGTTTGAGACAAGGGAAAGATGAAAGCTTTTCTGACTACTATAGGAGGTGGAGAACAAAGCTGTACAGGGTTCAGACAAGGCCGAAGGATAAAGAGTTTATCAGAATCTTCAGTAGGAGTCTGTTGCCCTTCTTTAAGGAGAGGATGTTAACCCAGCCCCTCACTGATTTTGCTTTAGTTCAAAGCGCTGGTTTGAACATAGAGGAGCTATACAAGGAGGAAAAGAAGAAGAACAGAGGGTTCGGCAATTATCGGGCTTCCTATGGTGACAGAGGTGCCGGAAGCAGCAATCAGAATCAGTTAGGGAACAGTAATACAGTGGGGGCAGTTAATGAAAGAGCCAGAAGAGAGTTTACCGATTTGGGAAGACCCTTGAGTACAGTGCTGAGATCATGTATCAAGAATGGAGTACTATCGAAGCTACCAGTTGACCCGACTAAGCCTGTGCGAGGGAGATATATGGACCGTAACTGTGTTTACCATCAGTGCAAGGGGCATTCGACTGACGAATATTTCAAATTGAGGCACGATATTCAAGATTTGATTGACAGCGGGAAGATTACTAAACCGTCTGAGAGGAACAAACCCAGTACTAAGAACAACCCGCTTCCCCAATATCAGTACAACTATCTGCCCTGTAAGTCTCAGTCGGGTGGATCGGTCAACGCGATCGGGAGTGGATTGCCAGAAGAAGTAATATTGGCTGAGGCTGAATGGGAAGAGCGAATGTGCGCGATGCTGAATATATGGGATGACTGCAGCAGCGACGAGGAAGGGAAGGTGCCTGTAAAGATAGAAATTGAGAAAAGCATCACGGTGAAGGTGGGTGACGTGCCAGAAGATGAGGATGAGCAACTCCAGCTTGCAATTCAAAAGAGCTTGGCCGACCAAGAAGAACAATGGTATTATAGCAGTGAAGAGGACGTGAATGAGGTAGGTGTCCAGAGCTTAACCCGCAGTGGGCGAGTATACAATCCCGAGAGTAGTGTACAGACTAAGGGAAAAGAGATTGCTACTGATGGAACAAAGAAGAAAGTAACAGAGAAAGGCAGAGAGGAGCCAAAAGAGAAAAAGAAAGAGGAGGAGGTAGTGAAAGGATACAAAAAGACAGTTGAGGTAGGAGAAAGCAGTCAGAATAGGGTACCTAGTGGGGTGACCGCCAGTTCGGTACTGAGTCAGTTGCAAAGAACGAGAGCAGATATTTCAATATGGGACTTGCTAATAGCATCCAAGGAGCATAGAGAAGCTTTACTTGAAGCCATGACTTTTGTCAGAGTGCCGGCTCGGATTCAAAGTGTTGATATGATCAACGTGCTACAGTGAAGAATAGGCGAGGTCACTTTCTTTGACTCGGACCTCCCACCAGAAGGAAGAAACCACTGTAAGCCATTGTACATCCAGATTGCCGTCAATGGACGTGATACCCGGAACGTGATGGTGGATAACGGATCAGCATTGTGCGTATGCTCGTTGAAGATGCTATCTAAGTTTAAAATAGAAGAGTCAGAACTTGAACCATTAAACATGGTGGTCAAAGATTATGACAACACTATGCGGAATGCAAAAGGAACTTTTAAAGCGAAGATCCCCACAGGGGCCGTGGAAAGCTGGGTAGACGTGGTTGTGCTTGACATCTTAGCCAACTATGCTCTTTTGTTGGGAAGACCATGGATCCATCCTTTAGGTGCAGTTCCGTCAACCCTGCACAGAAAAGTAAAAATTCCATGGGGTACGGATGTGGTGACAGTCAACGCACAAGAGGATCTGAATGTGGCTACAGTGGAAGGCTTAGAGTTAGCGGTACCGTTATCAGGTTTTCAGGTGGCAGTAATTGATGCGCCCACTACCGAGAGTAAGAGTGCAGTGAATAGAATGAGTCCTTTTTCAAGGAAGATGATGAAGAAGATGCATTGGCAGTATGGCAAAGGTTTAGGTCGGGAGCTGCAAGGAAGGTTTGAGCCTCTCTCATCGGCATTTGGACAGCAAGACAGGCGCAGGTTGGGATATTCTGAGAATAGAAAGAAAGAAAGGTATGAGATCCAGTCTCCAGTTAGAGGGTCAAATTTGAATCATATCTTTTTTGTTCCATAAGCCGAAGGAGAATTTCAGAGTAGGGGGAAGACCTACCCCGGCTTGGAGATATTCATGACTGACTATGAGGAGAAGCTGATCAAGTCACCCGAACCTTCCTTGGAACAGCTGGTGGATGGAACTGAGTTTATGGTGGGTATGACACAAGTAAACACTGAATCTGAGCGGTCGAAGAAGATATCCGAGTTTGAAGACTTTTTGGGGATTGGGGATGAAGCTTCCAAGATGGTGCAAGAACAGAAGGCCAAGGCACGGATCCTCCAGTCGGTACTAGCTGCAGAAGACGCCGAAGAGACAGAGAGGAAGGTATTGAAGATGAATCTGGCAGAAGAGAAAGTGGGAGCTACCCCGGAAGAAGAAGAAGATGCAGATGCCGATGAAGTAATCCAGGCCATAAAGAACACTTGTAATGAATGTATTGAGCAGGCAATTAATCCTGTATTTTATTTTTCTGATGCTTGTTTTGAGAATAATATGGATGGTTTTCCTCTCTTATTTCAATCAATGGAAGTGAACTTTGACTACTTGTTTTCTTATTTTCCTGATTGTCACATTCATGGCATTGATTATACCACGCGCATATTTGATATAAATGCATTGCATCATTTTGCATTTAACTTAAGCACCACTGAAGATCCTAAAATAATTGAAATCAGATTAGACTTTAAACCTGAGCTTAGACAGGATCTTCAAGAATGCATTAGAAGAAATTCAGAGGTATTTGCCTGGAGCTACGCGGACATGCCAGGAATCGACAGATCAATAGCAGAGCACTTCATTCCTACTAATCCAAGTGTTAAGCCAGTGAAGCAGAAAAGGAGAAGGGTCAGACCAGAATGGCAGGATAAAATCAAAGCTGAAGTCCACAAGCAGTTGGATACAGGGTTCTTGGAAGTAGTACACTATCCGGAATGGTTGGCGAATATAGTCCCTATGCTGAAGAAAGATGGGAGGATAAGGGTCTGTGTTGACTACAGGGACTTGAATAAAGCCTCACCTAAGGATGACTTTCCACTTCCGCACATAGATGTTTTGATCGACAGTGCTGCCGGAATGGGATGTTATTCTATCATGGATGGATTTTCTGGATACAACCAAATACTGATGGCCTTAATAGATAAGCACAAGACGGCTTTCACCACCGACTTTGGAACCTTTTGCTATAGAGTAATGCCTTTTGGACTGAAGAATGTCGGGGCAACATACCAGAGAATAGCTACAACATTATTTCATGATATGATCCATAAAGGGCTAGAAGTATATGTAGACGACATGGTGACCATGACAAGAACACAGGAAGAACACGCAGAGATGCTGGAGAAGTTCTTTGCACGTGTCAAGCAGTATAACTTGAGACTCAATCCCAAGAAGTGCGTATAACGAAAGGGAAGTTGTTAGGTTTTGTTGTAGGACCTAACGAGATTGAGGTTGACCCCGACAAAATAAAAGCCATTCAGGATATGGAACTGCCAAGAACAGAACGTTAGGTGAGAAGCTTCTTAGGTAAAATTCAGTACATCAGCAGGTTTATTTCGAGGTTATCCATCACTTGTGCTCCTATTTTCAAGCTACTGAAGAAGAATCAGCCAGTTAAGTGGAATGAGGATTGCCAGAAAGCCTTTGACCATATAAAGAAATACCTAATGAATCCACCGGTGCTTAGTTCACCAAGACCAGGAGAACCTCTGATCTTGTATCTATCTATAGAAGATGCAGGAGTTGGAGCAATGTTGGTACAGCCGAACGCCGCTGGAGTAGAAAAGGCCATTTATTACATTAGCAAGAAGCTACTGCCTATAGAAGAGAAGTACAACATGGTGGAGAAAACATGTATGGCAGTAGTGTGGTCGATAAAGAAGTTGAGGCCTTACTTTGATTCCTTCAAGGTCACTTTCGTTTCCAAAATTGATCCTCTGAAGTATTTGCAGAGAACGCCTACTTTAGAGGGACGGTTGTCTAAGTGGTTAATTCAGATGTCTAGCGTGGATGCAGAGTTTGTAACGAAGAAAAAGGTCAAAGGTCGGGCTATGGCAGAGTTCTTAGCTGAAAACCCAATTACAAGTGATGAACCGTGGGAATTGGAGTTTCCTGACGAGCACTTACTGTGTATCGAAAAAGGGGCTTGGAAATTGTACTTTGATGGATTAGCCAACAGAAATGGAGCCGGAGCTGGTATTGTAATAGAAGCACCGAATGGCGAGGTTACCACAATGTGTAAGAGACTGTTGTTCCCGGTCACTAACAACATGGCTGAGTATGAAGCGTGCATCATGGGAATGGAAGCTCTCCTTGCATCTGGCGCTAAGGAAGTCGAGGTAATAGCAGATTCGTTATTGGTTATTGAACATGCTAACGAGAGATGGAAGGTAGAGGAAGAAAGACTGAAGCCCTATGTCGAGTACTTGTTGAAGAAGGCAGCACTATTCGACAAGATCACTTTCACTCACATAGGAAGAACCTATAACAGAATTCCAGATGCCTTGGCAAACTTAGCATCGGCTTGGCAGGATTTGAGTAAAGTGCCGAAAAAAGCCATTTATCATTACCACAGCCAATATCCTGTGCTACCAAGAACATTTTGTGAACCAGGTGGAGTCCGAGGAAGAACCATGGTTTACGGATATTCTGAGGTATATGAAAGACGGTACTTTTTCCGATGATGCGATGAAAGAAGACCGTGCAGTCCTCAGAAAAATGGCTTTGACTTATGTTCTAGCCGATGGTGAACTCTATAGAAGAGCTTGGGATGGGATGTTGCTGAGATGCGTGAGCAAGAAAGAGAGAGAAGATATAATAAGGAAAGTACATGAAGGAGTTTGTGGTACTCATCTAAGCGGCATGAGCCTAGCAAGAAAAATCATAAGGCAGGGTTATTTCTGGATGCAGATGGAAGGTGACTGTGATCAGTATGTGCGTCATTGCAAAGCTTGCCAATATCATGACAATAAAAACCACTTACCTTCTGTCGAACTCCATCCAACAACTCCTTCTTGGCCTTTTTCTGCATGGGGCATAGACGTTATTGGCAAAATCTCGCCAGCAGAATCCAACGACCATCAGTATATATTGGTTACAGTTGATTACTTCTCTAGATGGATTGAGGCTCAATCTTACAAAACCTTAACCGCCAAGCATGTGGCTAAATTCATTGAACAGAACATTTTCTGTCGCTATGGTGTTCCCCATCACATAGTTACAGATAATGGTTCTCATTTTCAAGCAGATGTTGGTCAGTTGCTTTATAGATATAAGTTTGAGCATCACCATTCTTCTCCTTATCGCCCTCAGGCTAATGGTGCATGTCACACCTTACCTTACTGTAAGACATGGCATGTCGCCCGTAATATACTTAATAAGCACTTAAGTCTTATAAATGTTTACTAAGTATACTACAAGGGACTTAATACTGTTGATTCATTCATTTATATCTTATAGAAAAGTAGATTTAATTATTAAAAGTAAAACTCCTTTTGGTTCTTTCATCTGTTATCAAGAAATGTTTTTTTTTTTTTTTTCCGTAATTTACTAAACATATGAAACATAACTTCCATTAAGCTCAATATGATTTATTAAACATCAATTATATTAGAAAAAACATAAAATGGTTCCATAACCCATAAGTCCATGGATGGTTTAATTACATACTGAAATCCTTTTCAAACCTTAGATACATAATAGAAATTCATACAATCATAATTTACATGTATCTGCTCAAATATACATAGATGTTCTGTTAATGTTTAATACATCATACATATTCCAAAAGAAGTCAAATATATAATAGCTACATCAGTAGCATACTATCTACATCAAACAAAAACGATCTTCTCCTAGTTCTTTTTCCTTGCCTTTTCCTGCGATAGCACAAAAGCAACTATCGCTAAGCATTTTGCTTAGTGGTGTACTATTATAAAATAAACACAAATTTATCAAATCAAATTCTTTATGTGAAATAATGAATCATAAGTCATAAACCCACCATGTTAAAGGAAATAAGAAAACAAAACAATACCATTTAAATCATAAATTCATAATGTAGTCTTTACAGCTTTTATAGAATCAATTCCGAGGGCCATCAGTGTCTAATGTGCACATCTAGACCTGCTATCTACAACCTCAATCTGTGATATGATTTCAACAGAAGAGGGAGCAATCTACAACCTCAACATGGAGGGAGAATTTCATATCAATCATATATCATCTAGCGATGATATCCATATTCAATCGATCGTAATATCAACTTCAACAAATGAAGTGATATTCGGGGTAATAACCATGTCTATATCAGCTGTAAGACTTTTAAACCATTCCATTCATGTAATAATATTAAAATCACTGTGGGCAACATTTCATTTCGCAAACACTACTAAAATCATTCAGTCATGGCCACCCCTCATACTACAGTTATCAATTGGCCAACATCCTCCTCTTTCAAGGTATAAGAATCATAAATTTCATTTACATATGTCATTAGGTCGTATGCTTTCAAAATAAGCTTTGTTCTTTAAAAACATATGAAAGCATTAATACTTTTTCTAGTTATGATTCATAAAGTAAATCCAATGAAAATATTTTGCAAAATCAAAATCATTTTGTTTAAATAAAAGTAGGAAAGGCATAGTACACTAACCTGAGCTAGAAGGCTCCCCTAGCCTTTTTCCTCTATCAACCACCCTCTCCTCAACTCCCTTTCTCTCAAAAGCTGTAGCATGAGATTAATACTCATATTAACTTCATACTACACAATATACACACATGCATTTCTGTAGGAATGCAAATTAAGCATTAGAATGTTGTGTCATGCTTTTTCTTTCCTTTTTACTATGCTTGTCCAAGTGTCATATGACCTTAGTTTAAGCATGAAACACTTCATATCCAACACTTAACCACATCCTAGAAACCTACTACTAACAATTAAAACAATAGAAGTCAATGGCATGCTAAATTCATTCAATGTTTATGAAATGCAGAATTTCAGCATATGAGCAGCTTGCATTCCGTTGGCTATATCTTAATTTCCTCATATCCATTTGACCTGAAATTTTTACAGCATGTTCCCAACATCTTAGAGTACTTCCCTGTAAAATTTCATAATTTTTAAAGCTCATTTGCATTTTCAAATGACATAATTATAGAATCTGAATTCCAGTTTTTCTCATGCTGAGCAGCCTGCATTGATTTAATTATAACTCCATTTCCTTTTATCCAATGGCCTTTCCCTTTTAACACGACCTACCCAACATCTCAGCCTATCTCCATATAAAATTTCATGAATTTTGAAGTTCATTTGCTTAGTCAAACAGGTCAATTACAGAAGCTGAAGTTCAGACAGCCCAACTGTAACAGGTCCAGCAATGATATGTTTGCTTAAGCATTCTCAACTCAATTCCAGCACAAATTCATGCAATTCAACTCTTCTATTACTTACATAACATCATAATATAAGATATATCAGAATCCCTAGGTCATGGCATATCAAATACAAACTCAAAATCATCCATCTTGGTGAATTATGCAAATTAGACTTTGAATTCATGCATAACTAGTTTCACTCATCTTAAATCACCTTAAACTCAAGTCTAATCACTTCATCTTCACCAAATCAGAATGAACAAGCAAGCACCTCACTTCAAAGTTCATGGAATTCAAAAATTAATCCATAGAAAAGAAGGAGGAAGTGAAGATAACTAACCTTTTCTTAAGAATTACTTGAAAATTCCTTGATTTTCACCTCCTTTTTGCTTGATTTGTAATCAAAACTCTTCTCCTCTCTTCTTGACCAACGTGGGCTG
This sequence comes from Jatropha curcas, assembly GCF_041381405.1. Classification (NCBI taxonomy): domain Eukaryota; kingdom Viridiplantae; phylum Streptophyta; class Magnoliopsida; order Malpighiales; family Euphorbiaceae; genus Jatropha; species Jatropha curcas. The sequence continues at coordinate 22,350,168 of NC_143151.1, forward strand.
TAAAAATGGGTGGAAAATGGCATGGTTATCTCCACCTCTTCATAATAATATATACTAAACATTATTAAAAATTCCTTCCATGTCCTTTAAATGAAAATTGCACTATAATCCTCCCTTTTGTTTTCCCTTCATCCTTTGGCACTCTAATCTTTTTAATCACTTCACTTTAGTCTTAGTAAGTATCAACCAAGTGTATTTAATATTCTAAACCCCACTTAAGAAAGGTCATACTGAACTTACCGTTTTTCGGGCTTTTCGGGTAAAATCGTGCTTTACCAAGAAGTTATTCCTCTTTAACTCATTTTTGATTTCCTTTAATCAATTTAATTGATTTGTAATCACATTAATTACTATTTAATTAATGTTCACATCCTCAATATATAGTGTTTCCCATTATTCTAAGTTTTCCTTTCATTCGGATAATCGAATTCATCGAAAAAGCTAGAATAGCAGGAACTATAAAGTTGAGGATATTACAGTGCAGTAGAAGCTGCGAATAAGGAGATTAAAAGAATCCTGTCGAAAATGTGTGAAAGGTACAGAAGCTAGGCTGAAAAACTTCCTTTCGCACTCTGAGGGCATCGCACTACATTCAAATCAATAAATGGAGCCTCTCCTTTCGAACTTGTATATGGAATGGAGGCAGTGTTACCGATAGAGCTCGAAAAGAAGTCTCTCAGGATTTTTGTAGAAGCTAGTCTGACCGAGGAAGAATGGGTCAAGAAGAGGTATGAAGATTTGGCGCTCTTAGATGGAAGAAAACTGAATGCTCGATTCCAGGATCAGATGAGAAAAAGGAGGATTGCTCGTTTCTACAATAAACGGGTACATCCAAGGGCTTTAAAGAACGGAGATTTGGTATTGATCAGGTTATTGGATCACGAAGCCTAGAATCATCCTGCTGGGAAGTTTAAACCCAACTGGCATGGACCGTTCAGAGTTCACAAGTTATTAGCAAAAGGCACCGCTGAATTAGTTACCATGGAAGGGAAGCCTGTCAACCGAGTTGTCAATCAGGACCAAATGAAAAGATTCTACGCCTGAAATGATGATTTCGATTTTAAAAAAAATCAGCTAAGTTGAAAACCCGAAAGGGCAGCTTAGGCAAGGATTAAGCTCGCTAGGTTGAAAACCCGAAAGGGCGGCCTAGGCAAAAGTTAGAGCATATAAAAATCATAATAAAAGATAAAAGTTTTGGGATCGACGCGTGGTGCTTAGTTTAAATGCAGAATCCATGCCATGCGTTCTTGACAAATTTGTGATTGGTTGCTCAACGCCATCAACTCGACTTGAAGGGGAATAGGAATTCGAATAGTTAGAGCAAATGACCATTGTATTAGGATAAACTCTCTTTACTTCCGTATAATGTTGAAAAGAAGTAAGATTAATAAAGGATTTGAATTTCAAAATTTTTCTTTTGTTCCGGGTTATGGTCAAAGAATACAAGACCCTTCCTCTCTGCTTATTTGAACAAAGATCGACTCATTTGGTTTAAAATATTCTGGCTGTTGGTCCTGCCTAAACAATGAACTCTTTTAAGACATTGATCAGAAGGACGAACACCATTGTCTCAGTGATTTCCCTAGAAAGATCAATATAAAACCATGAATAAACCTTAGTACTCATATAGGTTCATGCATACATAAAGAAGTTACACTTGTTATTTTTGTTTGATTTGTGCAGGTAATAAAATAAGTAAGTATTGTTGTCTCCAAGCGTAAGCTTTTGTTTTTGCATAATAATCTCTTTCTTATGAGCTTTCATTTATTAACCCAAGGGCAGGAGGCCCAAATAACTAACACAGCAAACGATTTCGAAAGAAAAGATTTATTGTCTTTTGTTGATTCATGTGTGCAGAAAGCCGAAACTAGTAAAGATAGAGTCATCGGGATCATTAATTAAAAGGAAAGCAGATACATTAAACAAAAGCTCATGGCCCGAGTACGAAAGAAAAGCAATAAACAACAATTTATTCTAGTGGGGGCCTATCAGTAGAGGCCAATCTTCACAGAGCATGACATCATTATGGGGTAAAGAACCAGTTGACATATGCGGGTGTCACGGTGTCCTGCATCGTTCCTTCATCTAAATACATGGTGTTTCGATTTTGCCAACGGTCAGCCAAATTGGTCAACAGATGCGGTGTTATCAGACCACTTTCAAAATTATGGATTCTGGGAACACGCTGTATCATCCCATACTGACGGTTGATCCTATCTGGGAAATAGGTCATGGAACGGTCTAGACTGGCATACAACACATAATTGAGGTTCATACTTTCGGTCGTGACCAGTCTAATCCTCCACCAAGGACAAGTCCACCGAATTGTAGGGTTATCCTCAAAATCGAAGCTTCTCCGAGACCGAGATTGGAAGCTGGCCGGTCCATAGGTTGGAATTAAGCGAGCTGGAACCGGAGGAATCAGGCTTAACTTGTCTAGAGCCCAGGCTTGCAGCAACATTGGACAACCGCGATGATGAACATTGAAGTTGGTAATGTGAAGGGCAATATCCCTGACCCAACACATCATCTCTCCCACGATCATCATGAAGACAGTGTGATGATACATTTGCATGTCACAAACAATGGTCAGAAGCCGGAAATCTCCAATTCCAGGTTGGCGATTCTTCATGGCATACACATTCAATAGCAAGAAGCAGCAAGCTCAAATCCAAGAAGGATCTAGATTCATGGACACAACCCTACTCAGGAAAGGCTCCAAAGGAAGGCCTTGATCCACGTTTATGCCATCAGGAAGGTAAACAGGACACAAGGCCGCAATCTCAGCTAGATCATACCTAGGACCTGGGGGTAAAGCCGGAGTTTCGTCTTGTTCAGGATGACGACCCATCACGGCATATATCTCCTCGTAGGTCAGAGTTACTTCGGAGTCTTCAAACCGGAAAACCATGGTGTTAGGATTGAAACGAGTAACAAGCCAAGACAAGAAGCCATGGTCGGGTTTTAAGTCTTTGAAATATTTCAGCCAAATGAGCTGGTCCATAGGAGGAACTTGCGATAGGTTGTCAGGAATGGATTGAACAAAGGATGAGACTTGGTTTCTGAAGGCCATGGAAAAGGATTATCCAAGAAACTGATGTGCTTTGAATGTTGGATGTGAAAGAGATATGAAGGGAAACCTCTATTTATAGAAGGGTAAAGGGACCGACGAACGGAGCATCGTCATTATTCGACTCGATGTCCATTGTCAATGGTAGTTGGAAAGATAGTCATGAATGGACTGCTCGGGTTGGTGAGCACTTAAACCCGCATTAATCAATAAGAAGGACGGTTTGTACAATCAGAAGGTTGAATTTTTATGACCACATTAACCGCCCTGTCAGGTAAGTACTACGATCCACTTCTGTTTAGAAATTAATTTTTGTCACATTTCATTTTAAGTTCATTATTTTATTCTTTATTTATTCCATTTCATTCATTCATTTATAATGAGTCAGTTTATTAACTATTAACAAGGTGGACCATTTTTGTGAATAAACGGGACACCGCTATTTTGTGTTTTTGTTGTGTTTGTATTTTGTTTTTGCAGGAATAGTGTTTCACAATTGCAACACATAAACACATATGATAAAGTAATAAAAGCAAAATGTTGCGAAAATATAAATGCTACCATAGAAAAATATTGCATAATTGTACAACCACTCAAAAAGAAAACTAAACTACTAAATGTCCAAAAAATGTGTGTTCCAAAATTGGTGAGACACGGGACAGGGCTACTGCCGCCTACGGCTCGGACCAGCAGCTGCCTGAGGGGGTGGAGACGGTGGAGTGTCATCGGAAGAGCCGTCATCATCCTCATCTGAAGAGTCTAGAGGGATCCCCTCTACCTCCAACCTCGTCCGAAGCCGGTCTACCTCCGCCTGGAGTCGACTCACAGTGCTAGACTGGCGAGACTGATGTCTCTGCAGCCTACCGATCTCCAGATCCTAAAAAACAAAGATGTGTAAGGAAAGATAAACAAATAATAAGGAAAAAGGACAAGACACAAGAAAGCTATACTTACCCGCTCATGCACATCGAAGTATAGCCGACCGATGTAGGATCGGGCAAACCCGAACCGCTAACACAACTCCTGATACCTCTGGGCCGGCACCTGCAAACAATAAAAATTCATTAAAAGGCTATTCAGGTAAAGTGCTCTTAGCTTTGTAAATTCAGTTTATAACTCACATGTGTAGTGTACTCAGGGTCCAGCTGCACCGGGGGAGGAGCCTGCCGAAGATCAGCAGGAATGATGATGCCCGATCCCAAGCCTAGACTAGGATCCAGCACCACCTCCATACTCGGTGGGAACAGGAGGTCACCCAGTACTGCACCAGCCAGTCCAGTCGGAGCAACCGCAGCACCCGCCTCAGCCGCTGCCTCTGCCCTGTAGTGAGCCGCGGTCTTGTGCATCTTCCACTCCTGCATCGAGTTACAGAGGAAGTAATGGTATCAGTGGTCTGAAACAGTGAACATAATAATGAAAGTAAATAAGACTGAAGATCAGAAAAGTCACCTGGGCGTACTCGAGAATCTCAGGAAGCCGCGCCTGCATCCGAGAGGAGAAGTAAGTAGGGAAATCGCCAGTGGGTAAAAAATCGTTCGCTGAGAAGCCCCTGTACTCCACCTCCAGATCCTCCCGGGTCAAGCCCTCTAGGAGACACATGTGACGAGGAGGGGCATGAGGCACCCTCCGCTGTGCTGGAGCCACTGGAGTGTCGTAAACCCTCTCTCCGAGGAAGTACCGATCAGCCCAGTACCCCCGCATCAGCAGCCGCGATCGGGTGTGCAACTCAGCCACCTCCCAACCTAGGTAGGTCCTCCAAGCCTCGCAATCCCATGGAGTCAGGAACAGCTGCAAAAGAATAAGAAATCAGTGATTGTTGTGCATTAAAAAAAAAAAAAAGAAGAAAAAGAAGGAAGAAAGCTAAGCTAAGGGTTTAGAGATTTCTTTTTACTCACATCGGACAGCTCCCAGTCGTTAAGGAAGCTCCTCCAGTACTCGGGATCCTCGCCACTGGCATAAGTATGATGACAATGGGCCAGATAACGAGGGATCCTCCTAGACTCGGCAGGAGAGTCACCGCTCGGACCCCCTGGGTAGATACGATACTCGTATGACCATACCTGCAATAGAGATTACAGTGATATCAGTTGGTTGAACAGTCAGAATGGCAAAGAAGAAGATGAATAGTGAAAGAATGTTACCTCTAGAGGCCGGATAAACAGCCAGTTTGACTCACCGCTACCACGGGTCCAGACATCCAGACCGTGATAGAGATGAGCCAAAGCTAGAGTGGCCCAGTTGAAGGACCCGACCTGGCTCAAATCCCTCAGACATGCTAGCACCGCCGGGTCTCCCTTATTCTGGGAGGTGCATAGCAGCTAGGATGATATGATATAGAAAAGGAAGGACTGAGCAGCCTGGTCCCTCTCCTCCTGAGTGTATGCAAGAGCAGCAAGTCGGGCCTCCACCGGCAACTCACTCCAAGCAGCCAGCCTGGTCCTGATCCTCTCGGCCTAGAACCGGAAGACTACCTTATAAGACACACATCCCTACGCGGTGTACCTAGTCTGTGTGGTCACACCGAGCAGAGAGCGGACCAGCTGAGCTCCGAGTGTAGCCGTCTGGTACCGAGCATCCAGCGGGGGAATCGGACCAGTGAAGCGGAGACCGGTGATGGCAGCGTAGTCCATGGGCGTGAGGGTCATCTCGCCGAACCCGAACACGAAGGTGTGCGTGCAGTCATTCCACCGCTCCATCAATGCGTATCGCATAGCGGGTGGAAAACGGGGCTGTGTGCGGCGTAATCCTGCGGCATAATCCCCGAAGCCTACAGCGACAACCCGAGCTCGCATGGGCAGGTCCAGTAAATCCCAGAAGGTGGAAGCGTCAGTGGCTGATCCACCCGAGCGGGCCTTGCCCAGATCAACTTGCGTAAGAAAATATTCAATTTCAATAAACATTATACTAACAAATTATTCATTTTCTTCTATGGCAGGAAAAATAAAAATCCAAATCATGATTTGAACCGTAGCTGCGTCATGCAACTACACAGCCGCGTCACGCGTCTACACAGTTGCGTCACGCAACTTGGCCCAAGTTGCGCACATTGAAGCACAGCTGCGTCGCGCACCTCAGCACCCGCGCCACGCCACTCCACAGCTGTGTCACTCAACTGTTCGAAGTTTGGCACCCTAAGAACAGATGCGCCACGCCACTCTACAGCTGCGTCATGCATCTCGACAGTTGTGTCACGCAACTGCTCAAGGTTTTACCTCGTTGACGAACAGTCGCATCACGCAACTATTCTTCCAAAGAACAGCTGCGTGACGCAACTGTCGAAGGTACGCAGTACTTTGATTTATGCCTAATTTCACTATGTTTGTGTTATTTTCATGCAATTTTCAAGGTAAAATCAAGTCGCGTAGAGATACCAACAAGCAAGCATCAACGAATCGAGTTCTAACACAATGAAGAGGGATAAAACCTACGTTCAAGGCAAGCTAGGGTTCTCTAGCGCCTCGAACAGTTGTGTCACACAACTGTTCACACAAAAACAGCTGCGTCACGCAACTGTTCACACAGGAACAGCCGCGCCACGCAACTCCTACCTGCGTGACGCGACTGTTGACGCACGCACAGACTACAAAAATCAGCTCTACAGCTACAGTTATGGATCAAAAGCAGTAAAATTGAAGAAAATTTTTACTTACCTCAGTCTGAAAGTCGCGCATCCGGCTCGTCTCATATCTAACTGGGAACTTAGTACCCGGCAATGGGAGAAGCTGTAGCGGTCGCGTCCCCAAGGTCAGCGGGTTCCGGCTCACCGGCACCGGCTCACCATCGAATGTCGGAATATCCGGTAGTGCCCCAAGAGTCTCCATCTCCAGAGTGTAAGCAGAAGCAGAGATTTCTGAGATTTGAGACATCGCTTTCAGATGAAAAGTTCAGAGAGTTTTCAATTGCTTAGGGTTTGTGATAAGTGAAAATGAATTAGTTAAGAAAGAAGTTACTTATAGTAAACAGTTGGGCCCAAGCCCACTTCTATAAGCCCAAAAGCAATGGGCCCATTATCCTTTCGAGCCCAATAGGTCCGTATGGCCCATCTAAAAGCCCACGACGGCCCACTTCAGCAATTTGATGTCGATGCGTGGCTCGTACACTTCAACAATTTTGTACACTCACCGCACAGGGGGCAGAAATACCAAATTGCCCAGATTACCCTCAGGTAGGTTTTCTTTCAGCCGCTGTATCATAAAAAGTACATTTGAAAATGCAGATGACAAATTTCTTGCTAAATTTTTTTTTTAACAAAATGATTAAACCAATCTTTGACAATAATAAAAAAAAATGCCTACAAAGGTGAATATTTTTGGTCCTAGGCCGGAATGCCGGACTGGGGGGCAAAAGTACAATCTTTTGCCTTGATGTGAATCCTTTTTCATAATTAACGCATGGGAACATGTGATGTTCCAACATTTTTCTAACAAAACGCAAGGTCTGTTTGTACACGGATATTGCTCTTCTTCTTGTGAACAATTTTGCAGGCCAACCGGTGATGGTTTTTCGAAGCTGATAGGTCTTACTGATTAGTGATGGTGCATTGCGAAGCGAGTCAGAACAATTTCAGAACAGTGATGATCTATTGCGAAGCTGCTTGAACTCTCTTCCCCAGTCAATGATGTTGAGTTGCGAAGTTGCCTAGGGGAAAACCAGCGTCTTTCGGGCCGATCAAACCGAGCCTCGAAGATGCCTCCTCTGATCCGACTGGAACCGACAAAGCCGATCAAACTGAGCTGAGTAAGGTGGCCAGATGATCAAATCAAACCCTTCAAGCCGATCAAACCAAGCTTCGAAGACTTTTTTATCAAATCAGCGTCTTTCGGGCCGATCAAACCAAGCCTCGAAGATGCCTCCTCTGATCCGACTGGAGCCGACAATGCCAATCAAATCGAGCTGAGTAAGGTGGCCAGATGATCAAATCAAACCCTTCAAGCTGATCAAACCGAGCTTCGAAGACTTTTTTTATCAAATCAACGTCTTTCGGGCCGATCAAACCGAGCCTCGAAGATGCCTCCTCTGATCCGACTGGAGCCGACAATGCCGATCAAACCGAGCTTCGAAGACTTTTTTATCAAATCAGCGTCTTTCGGGCCGATCAAACCGAGCCTCGAAGATGCCTCCTCTGATCCGACTGGAGTCGACAATGCCGATCAAACCGAGCTGAGTAAGGTGGCCAGACGATCAAATCAAACCCTTCAAGCCGATCAAACCGAGCTTCGAAGACTTTTTTATCAAATCAGCCTCTTTCAGGCTGATCAAACCGAGCCTCGAAGATGCCTCCTCTGATCCGACTGGAGCCGACAAAGCCGATCAAACCGAGCTGAATAAGGTGGCCAGATGATCAAATCAAACCCTTCAAGCCGATCAAACCGAGCTTTGAAGTCATTCACATATTTGATGGAAGCCGACAAAGCCGATCAAACCTAGCTGAGAAGGTGTCCAGATGATTAATTCAACATCTTTCCAAGCCGATCAAACCGAGCTTCGGGGATGATTGCCAAATAGAAGGCGCGTCAATAGACCACTTTAACATTAATTGTTTATACAATTAATGATAAAGTGGGGGGGCAAACTGTTGACGCGTAATTTTATGCCCCCACCTGACCCGATGATGATATGAGGATAAGGGATAAAGTATCACGATCAACCAGAAGTGTTCGAACCAAAATTTGAATCGAACCGGCCCAAAGGAGTCTGACCCGCGTTAGGGTTGCGTCACGCAGCTATCACCTGCGTGACGGCACTCTTAGTTGCGTCACGCAACTCTAACGAGGCTGACACCTCTGGCGCACACCCGTGCAACAGCCTGCACTATTTGTATGGATACGCGGCAACTGTACGAAAAGTAAGCTGCGTCATGCAGCTTACGGTTGCGTTACGCTGGTATAACCTGCGTGACACGACTATGTTCTATTGCCCTACCCATATAAATACAACATTTTATGTTAAAAACGGGACTTTTCACTTTTCTCTCATTTTTCTCTAAGAACTCTAACGTTTTAAACTAAGTTTTTTCGATTAACGGCTAGGGTTCCTTCCCCAAGAACTCAAGTGAGTAAACTTGAGGGAGATCAAGCCATTAAACATTTAGTTTTTGAAATCAAAAAGTATAAAAAATATAAGAAGAGAAAAAGAGAGGAAAGAAAGAAAAAGAAAACATTTTGTTTTGTGAAAAACTTGATAACTACACTTCTGGGATCGTGAAACAGTGTCCTTAAGCTAATCCAAGTGCATGCAATCCTCAAATCTGAGGGCTAGGTAACCATTTTAACCTTTCTTTTTCATTTCTAGTCTTTTATTTCTTAAAAATCTTATTTTCATAGTATTTAGTTGGTCTGTTATTGGTTAGACGTAATTTTGCCCATTGTTGGACTCTTCTGAGTTGATTTTAATCATTTTTGACAAAAAGAACACGTAAAAAGAGTAATTTGAAAGGTAGTTGCAGACCAGAGCAGTCGCATCACGAAGCTACTACCTGCGTGACGCGACTGTTCGTGTCCAAAAGCCCTTAACCCGGACTAGACCACCCGCGTGATGCAACTGTTCGTGTATTCAGTCTTTATTTTGTTTTTATACTTGTATTTAACGTTATGCTTTGAATAAATAATCAATACACCTGAGGATTCTAATAAAGTCACGAATGGTTCCGTCACGTAGCTAGGAGTTCCGTCACGCGATTGTTCTTCATAGAATAGCTGCGTGACGCAACTATCCAAAGTTCCAGAACAATAACTAGAGTTCCGTCACGCGACTGTTCTTCATAGAACAGCTGCGTGACGCAACTATTCTAAGTTCCAGAATAAATGACAAGAGCTCTGTCACACGACTGTTCTTCGTAGAACAGCTGCGTGATTGTAATAGCCTGAATTTTTATTTTCAAAACTTTTGAATTTTTAATAAATCAAAAATCTGAATTTGCGACTGTATGGGCTTCAGTGCCGAGTAATTTTAATCTGGGCCTAAATTGCGAGTTGGGCTCAAGCCCAAAACAAGTTATCGGAACTTCTAGTTGAAAATAATTTAAACTTTTTAGAATCGATATTGGAACACTTAAAATAATAATAAAAATTAGATTTACCGATTAGTAATCCTAAATTTAATTAAATTAATTAAATAAATCAAATTAAAGAGACTAAAATGGGGTTATTCAGTAAATAATTAATTGTTGATAAACAGGAACCGTAAATTGGCTTAAAGTTTCTTGAAACCAAGAGAAAAACCAGATAGTCAAACAAAAATAGAGCTAAATCATTGAGTTGAACCAAACCGATTCGAATCGAACCGGAATGGCCCAGAACCCTCTAGAAACGCCTTCTTTTTTTTTTCTTTTCTCTTCTCCTTCCCTTGGATCGCGCGACCTCCTCCTCCTCCTCTCTTCTTCTTCTTTTTCTTCTTTCTTTCTTTTTCTTTCCTGCGCCTGCGACTCCGTTGCTGGCAGAAGCAGATCGCGCCTCCACCAGTTCAAGCGGAGCCATCGCGCGCCACTGCCGCTCCTCACTGTCGCTCGCCGTTCTTCTTAGCCTCTGTCCAGGCGAGCACCGTCGGCAGGAGCAGCGCCTCAACGTGTCAGTTGTGCCTCAGCTTAGTTGCAGCTCCAGCGCGCCTCCGACCACCAGGAGCAGATCTGTCGCGCCTGCCATTGCACCGCCAGCTACTCCGCCGCCAGATCGCGCCACCACTGCAACTCAGCCCCTCATGCGTCGACCTCAGGTGGTCCAGCCGCTTCTAGCGCGCGTAGTTTCGATCCGGCACGCGTAAAAGTCCGATCTAGCAACCTGCGACAGAAATTTCTAAATTTCGGGTATAAATTAATTCTAATAATTTCATTTAGCAAGTTTGATTAGTTGAATTAATTTAATTTAGTGTTGATCCGTCGGTTAATAAAAATATACGTGATTAATTAAAATTAAATTCTGGTAATAAATAAAATTGCTGGAAAATTATGATTTATGGAATTAAAGAAAAATTAACAAAATATTGTTGATGTGGATAAATGTGAAGGACGGGCTAATTGACTGGATTGATTGCCCGCTGGATTGGGCTATGAGAACTTGATAAAATGATTGACTGAGTTAATTGGTGGATAGTTGAATTGTAGGGGAGGTGCTGTCGAAATTTTGGTAGAAAATAAAATAAAATTTATTATGGAACATTAATTTACTAACGGCACTTATCTGAAATATATAAACAAATAAATAAATAAACAAGAGTAATGAATTTATATATAGTTTAATAAATTAAATACCGACTAAAATTATAATCATTATTAATATTCATATTTATGTTAGTATTATCATAAAATATTACTTAACAACTAACTAAACGTTTTATTTAAAGGCAATAACTTAGAATAAATAAATAAATAAGGAAATCCAATATATATATATATATATATATATATATAGTTTAAATTAATAAGTGAATTAAATAACTGATAACCAAGACTAATACACGAATAAGAAATATAATCTGTCAAATTAAAATTTTTACTTATAATTTTATTGTTTATTTTAAAGGTTTATGGAATACCAAAATGCGAGAACAAAAGCTGGAAGCATGTGGCTATAAGACAGTCCTTTAAAGGACAATAAAGAACTGTGAGTAGTGTTAGATAACTAGTATCATCCGCCTGCATTCATGCATTCACGGCTAAATGTTGGCATGCATTATTTTGTTGAATTGCCATATTATGATGTACTATTTGTTGATATTGAAAGTTGTTTGATTACTTGTGCTATGAATATACTGTGCCTTGTTTGTGTGGAATTGGGATGAAGTGGACCACCATGGGTTTGTGAGGACGGTTTGTGATATGGATCCTGAATATGATGTGATAGTTGACCGTCGGCCGGGAAAATGGGAGATCGGCGCCCCCGTGTGCACCTGATGATATGGATTGTATGGAAAACCACAGGATGGCATCTTGTTGTTGCGCACCTGATAATCTAGATTTGATTGTAGCCCGCAGGGTGGCCTCCTGTTGTGAGCACTTGATGATCTAGATTGGATGGAGACCACCGGGTTGCCTCCTGTTGGTATGGAAAAGAAAAGAGAGAATGGAAAAACAATGAGAGGACTGGTCAGTGAGGATTAGACCAGTTGGCCGTATGGGGGATCGGCTCCCTGGTGCACATGTATGAGAGGGCGAGCCATGTGTGAGGACGGCTCGTTGGGGTTTCAGGTGGTGCCACTGACTAATTTCCACGTGATGTGATTATATGAAGGTGATAATAATTGTGGTTGCTGTTGTATTGTCATTTGTGTGACACTGCATGATCATAAATTTAATCGATAAACAAATAAAAATATTTTAGCATCTGTATGATTGTGTGGGGTGAGAGGGTTATCTAACCCTACTCATTGAGTTTGGCGCTCACTCCTGCCTGCCTATTTTTTTTTTCCAGGTAATAGAAGAAAGAAAAATCCTATGGAGTTGAGACATAAGTATAGAAGACTGTAAACGATAAATAAATGATGATGTAAATGTACAGGTAGAGTTCCGCAATTGTATTCTAGTGGGTTGTAGATGAACTGTACTAGTGATACATAATTGAAATAGATTATTGGGCCTGTATCCACAGTTATGAATAGTAAATGAGATTTGCATAATATAGGCTTACTACGGGCTTCGGGGGCCTTAAGCCCACCCAGGTCCTAGTGCCGGTCCGGTCCATGGAAATGGGTCGTGACAAAGTTGGTATCAGAGCATAAGTTGGGCCTTAGGAATCAATTGCGGAACATAGGAAATTAAATATAGAGCTCCTATGTTGGGATCGGCCGTAACCAACAAAGGAGGTGTAGTCTGGATTGAATTCCATTTTAGTGCCGGTGGACGCATCGTGCACGAGGATGGAAGGAAATCTATATGAAACTTAGGATGAGAACTAAAGATACATAAATAATAGTAAATTATAAAAATGTTTGGGTAACTGACGTTTATAAAATAAATACTTTGAGTTTTGCTAAGTCCCCTCCATCCAATTTTGAAGCAGAAGATCAGTTGAAAATTGGTGTAATGGCCTGATCACCCAGTACACCATGATTCGACAAGAGACACTGCTTCGAAAATTATTTGAAATAATTTAGAAAAGAATTCGAAGTTTTAAAGACAATACGAAAGTGAATTTATTTGAACTATGATTTGAGAAAAATGTTTTATTATTTGCTTATTAGAAATTGTTTTGAAGTTGCAATTAATTTTTTTGGTTTTATTGTTCTGTCGGCATGTCACAAATTTATTTGATTTTAGAATTTTAAATTACTCACAATGATTGCATGTTTGATTTATTTTTATCATATTGTCTATCCCGAGGACTAAATTAGGCTTACAGAATCAATAATGATAAATTAATAATTAATGTCATGGAATATGAATTTGAATGATAATTTCAATTAATATAGAAATCAAATTTTAGAAATGTTACGGTTAGGGATTACAAAGTGGAAATTGTAATTTACATTAAATTAAGGGTTAGTAAAGGAGGATTTAGGACAAATAATCATACTAGACAAGAAATCCTCAACTAACCAAGGCGAAACTTAAGGATGTAAAAAGAGAAAATTTGTAAATTACTTAAGTATAACCTTAAGGAGAATAGAGACTTATTGGAAAAATTAAATAGAGTTAGACATGGAAACAATAATTTGTGTCTAAGTACAATAAAAGGTACTTGATTGGGCAAATCTCGCTATACAAAATTTAAATGGAGTAATTAAAGCAAAATAAAAGAAGGTAAATTAATTATGTGATTACAGGTGAAGAAAATAATTTTAACGGGATAGGTAATACTGAGGTGAGGCAGACTAACTGAATAAGATAAAGAAGCAGGTAAAACTTCCTTTGTAGAAATTAGTATGAAGGGATAGTTGGTATAATCAAAAAATTAATAAGGTGAAAGTTCAGTTTGTAATAAATTTATTAGACATTATATAATTAAGATCCTAGCACATATGGGATACTTAATGGGCTAGACTAAGTTCATGAATCTATTATAATAAAATGAATGTAGAAGATGATGAATAACTTTAAATCGTAAATAGGGAATGAATTAATCAGAGTATATATATATATATAACAATAATAATAAATGAATAAATAAATAAAATTCAAATGGAAAGAAACATGCATGCTATAGGAAAACAAACTTAACAAATTAAGGTAATTGGATGTATCTAGGTAGAGAGTTCTGTAGAAAGGACTAATATCATTTATTAATCTAAGTTACTTATAAGAAAACTTATATAAAATCTACTTTAAAGAATTAAGTACGAAAATTAGATCGAGGTGCTAAATAGAATGAAATAAAGATTTAATAACATTTGGAAAGGGATAAAGGTTAAAGATAACTCATGCTGAAGTAGAGATTGAAGAATTAGACTAAGGACATTTAAGAAGTAATGACCTTAGGATGGAATTCCATTTCGTGTAGAATGCTAGTTTTACGATTCATGTACCCATAATTAAGCTCTTTTACGATAAGACTTAAATGAGATTGGGTACACTAAGAAGATATGAAGGATAAAAGAAAGATTAAAATGAACAAAAAAAAAAAAAAAAAAAAAAAAAAAAAAATTTAAATTGTTTTTAATATATACAGTCAGTTACCCATAGAATGGTCAACCTAGAATATAGTTGCCAACTCATTAGTCGAATTTTGAATCAGCAATTAATCTAATGGTGAAACAATGTACAGTGGAAGTATTAATAAATGAGGATTCTTAAATTACTCAAAATCCTTAGTTAGTAGACACATTCGATGAAATTCACATGAGATAGCTAGTATTGTAGACTATTAGTACAAATAAATCTGACGAGGCAGAAATTTTCTCAAGAATAAGAAATAGAAATCAATAAAACTTAAAGATAGATACGTTAAGAACTGAAATTTTTAGTACTATGCCTTATGGACTGTAATGAATTGTGACAAATCAGAACTAGAGATACTTGATGTTTAAATTTAAACTTTCAGGTAGTTTACCAGATCATAAGAAAATTATTCAACTTTATGGGACGTTTTAGAGTTAAAAAAAAAAATATATATATATATATATATATATGTTAATAACATACAATTTACACATGTAACAATTGATTTCTCCGGGCTCTTCGATAAATATTAAAATTAATTAATTTAAATCTTGGCAGGATGGTTGTCGGTAAAGAAAAAGAATATTCGAAGTTGACCCTTCTGTGAGACAATGCTTTGACTTAAATTGATTAGGGGGCTATCTGAAAATGATAACAGTAGTAGATGTAAACAACCCATAAATGTATTAAACAATTAAACTTCAAGAGGAAAGTTCGAAAATAGTTATTAAATTAGTGAAATGTACAGTTATTAGTTGATATTAGTTGAGGTTGAGATAATAGCACCAGGTGGCCTTGTGCTAACCTGAGAAACTAGAGTCGATAAGGTTAAATGAATAAATCTAAGGAAGTTATAAATACCTTGCTAGACTTAAATAAGAGAAAGACTGATGAACTAAAGACAGGTGAGATAGATAAGTTGATATTATATTCTAAAACTTTGATGAAAAGTGAAACAATTAGTTTACGTATTATGATGCTAATTAGAGATTTGCTAAAGTCGAGACTTAAGAGATTTGTTAAGATAAATGTTAAATGATAAATGGTAAAAAGTAGTAGACGTAAGGACGACGATTAAATAGAAAGTGTGGACAACGAAAAATTACAAGAGAATTTTCTTAAAATTTTGGATTAAAATAACAATTTTTCAACCTTGATTAGTAAACAATTTGGCCATAACATATGTAAATTAAATGAGTCAATTCTCATTATAAATAAATTGAATTTCACATGACTTTGCTTTTGTAAATATTATCTTTGGTTTTCATAAATGAATGCGTAATAAAAGTTAATTTTTCAAATCAAATTATTATTACTATTATACATTTATTGCTAAACTCGGTTAGATGAAAGCTATTTATTTAAAGAACGATTTTCTAAAGATTTCAGTAACTGTTCGATGATAGTAATGGCGATTTCGATAATAAAGTTTCTTATAAGCTTCAGATAGGTGGTACTATATAGATTGAATGAAATTTTGTTCTAAATATGATAATTGGCGGTAGAAGTACACTCAAAATACCCCAGTCACTGCCTTTCCTCGATCTGTGTTTTCGCTTTTGAGCTGTCTCCTTGGTAAGCAATTTCTTGTGACTTTAAAATTCCCCATGCGTTCATTCTCATTCTTACGTATTATATTCAATTCGAGGACGAATTGTCTTAAGGGGGGGAGATTGTAATAGCCTGAATTTTTATTTTCAAAACTTTTGAATTTTTAATAAATCAAAAATCTGAATTTGCGACTGTATGGGCTTCAGTGCCGAGTAATTTTAATCTGGGCCTAAATTGCGAGTTGGGCTCAAGCCCAAAACAAGTTATCGGAACTTCTAGTTGAAAATAATTTAAACTTTTTAGAATCGATATTGGAACACTTAAAATAATAATAAAAATTAGATTTACCGATTAGTAATCCTAAATTTAATTAAATTAATTAAATAAATCAAATTAAAGAGACTAAAATGGGGTTATTCAGTAAATAATTAATTGTTGATAAACAGGAACCGTAAATTGGCTTAAAGTTTCTTGAAACCAAGAGAAAAACCAGATAGTCAAACAAAAATAGAGCTAAATCATTGAGTTGAACCAAACCGATTCGAATCGAACCGGAATGGCCCAGAACCCTCTAGAAACGCCTTCTTTTTTTTTTCTTTTCTCTTCTCCTTCCCTTGGATCGCGCGACCTCCTCCTCCTCCTCTCTTCTTCTTCTTTTTCTTCTTTCTTTCTTTTTCTTTCCTGCGCCTGCGACTCCGTTGCTGGCAGAAGCAGATCGCGCCTCCACCAGTTCAAGCGGAGCCATCGCGCGCCACTGCCGCTCCTCACTGTCGCTCGCCGTTCTTCTTAGCCTCTGTCCAGGCGAGCACCGTCGGCAGGAGCAGCGCCTCAACGTGTCAGTTGTGCCTCAGCTTAGTTGCAGCTCCAGCGCGCCTCCGACCACCAGGAGCAGATCTGTCGCGCCTGCCATTGCACCGCCAGCTACTCCGCCGCCAGATCGCGCCACCACTGCAACTCAGCCCCTCATGCGTCGACCTCAGGTGGTCCAGCCGCTTCTAGCGCGCGTAGTTTCGATCCGGCACGCGTAAAAGTCCGATCTAGCAACCTGCGACAGAAATTTCTAAATTTCGGGTATAAATTAATTCTAATAATTTCATTTAGCAAGTTTGATTAGTTGAATTAATTTAATTTAGTGTTGATCCGTCGGTTAATAAAAATATACGTGATTAATTAAAATTAAATTCTGGTAATAAATAAAATTGCTGGAAAATTATGATTTATGGAATTAAAGAAAAATTAACAAAATATTGTTGATGTGGATAAATGTGAAGGACGGGCTAATTGACTGGATTGATTGCCCGCTGGATTGGGCTATGAGAACTTGATAAAATGATTGACTGAGTTAATTGGTGGATAGTTGAATTGTAGGGGAGGTGCTGTCGAAATTTTGGTAGAAAATAAAATAAAATTTATTATGGAACATTAATTTACTAACGGCACTTATCTGAAATATATAAACAAATAAATAAATAAACAAGAGTAATGAATTTATATATAGTTTAATAAATTAAATACCGACTAAAATTATAATCATTATTAATATTCATATTTATGTTAGTATTATCATAAAATATTACTTAACAACTAACTAAACGTTTTATTTAAAGGCAATAACTTAGAATAAATAAATAAATAAGGAAATCCAATATATATATATATATATATATATATAGTTTAAATTAATAAGTGAATTAAATAACTGATAACCAAGACTAATACACGAATAAGAAATATAATCTGTCAAATTAAAATTTTTACTTATAATTTTATTGTTTATTTTAAAGGTTTATGGAATACCAAAATGCGAGAACAAAAGCTGGAAGCATGTGGCTATAAGACAGTCCTTTAAAGGACAATAAAGAACTGTGAGTAGTGTTAGATAACTAGTATCATCCGCCTGCATTCATGCATTCACGGCTAAATGTTGGCATGCATTATTTTGTTGAATTGCCATATTATGATGTACTATTTGTTGATATTGAAAGTTGTTTGATTACTTGTGCTATGAATATACTGTGCCTTGTTTGTGTGGAATTGGGATGAAGTGGACCACCATGGGTTTGTGAGGACGGTTTGTGATATGGATCCTGAATATGATGTGATAGTTGACCGTCGGCCGGGAAAATGGGAGATCGGCGCCCCCGTGTGCACCTGATGATATGGATTGTATGGAAAACCACAGGATGGCATCTTGTTGTTGCGCACCTGATAATCTAGATTTGATTGTAGCCCGCAGGGTGGCCTCCTGTTGTGAGCACTTGATGATCTAGATTGGATGGAGACCACCGGGTTGCCTCCTGTTGGTATGGAAAAGAAAAGAGAGAATGGAAAAACAATGAGAGGACTGGTCAGTGAGGATTAGACCAGTTGGCCGTATGGGGGATCGGCTCCCTGGTGCACATGTATGAGAGGGCGAGCCATGTGTGAGGACGGCTCGTTGGGGTTTCAGGTGGTGCCACTGACTAATTTCCACGTGATGTGATTATATGAAGGTGATAATAATTGTGGTTGCTGTTGTATTGTCATTTGTGTGACACTGCATGATCATAAATTTAATCGATAAACAAATAAAAATATTTTAGCATCTGTATGATTGTGTGGGGTGAGAGGGTTATCTAACCCTACTCATTGAGTTTGGCGCTCACTCCTGCCTGCCTATTTTTTTTTTCCAGGTAATAGAAGAAAGAAAAATCCTATGGAGTTGAGACATAAGTATAGAAGACTGTAAACGATAAATAAATGATGATGTAAATGTACAGGTAGAGTTCCGCAATTGTATTCTAGTGGGTTGTAGATGAACTGTACTAGTGATACATAATTGAAATAGATTATTGGGCCTGTATCCACAGTTATGAATAGTAAATGAGATTTGCATAATATAGGCTTACTACGGGCTTCGGGGGCCTTAAGCCCACCCAGGTCCTAGTGCCGGTCCGGTCCATGGAAATGGGTCGTGACAGTGATGCGACTGCCTTGAAATTCCAAAATATTTTGTTTATCTTATTTTAATTTCATGTCAGTAAGTAGATTTTTAATCTTAATCCGGAAAATGATCAATAATGGGCAAATTATGTTTTAGTCAAACCAAATCAATTAATTTATTGTGATTATGAGATTTTAGGATTTATTATTTATTGTTTGTTATTGATTATATTATTAAACTCGGTTTGTGGCCCGCCTTTAACCATAAGGCAAGAGCAGGTCTTTTAATTTTATTTGATATATTGTGGATGAATGGTGGATGTGATGATTAATTTGTGATGAATGCAATGAATGAACCTAATTGGGACGATTAATTAATTTTTCACATAGGAACTCGGTTCGATTTATTCGGGTTGGGTTTAATTAAATAAATTGGCTTTTCTAAAATAAAATAAAATTAGAAATCGTAGGTTAAAAGAGGCCGATTTTTCCGGCCGTCGGCTTCCAACGGGCCGACGTACCCGATTCCCTTACCTAGAACCTCATTGGTTCGCCTGACCAGTTTTTCTAAATAATAGGCCTTGAATAAAATTGGGTTAAATGAAGTCACTTTTATAAAATAAAATTGGAAACGGTCCCATTGCCGAAATAATGGGTGGCGACTCAAATGTTTTATAAGACCGATTTATCGGCGTCGTATCCAAAAGATTTTTATCACCTTTTTCCAAAACAACAATAATAATAATAAAAAAGATGTTTTCGGGATCCTTCTGGGGTTGGGATTTCGGCGAAAACACACCTCTTTACAAAAGGCGTTCTAACTCTTTCTTTAATTGCCAGCAAGCTTCGGTCTCATGGGCTACATCTCTATGGAACTCATAATAATTGCTCTTATTTCGATGACTTGAGGTATCCTCCTTCATCTTTCTGGGGTAATAGAACTGAATTTGATCACCCTGTTCTCTTACCCAAGACAATATGTCCGAACATGGTCTATTCAAAGGAGTAAATTCTCGATCTTATTGTGATTTGCCATCCCTCGCATATAAGGTTCGAACAGAGTAACTAGTTCAAGGGAGCCAAATAGGCGATCTCCTTTCAAGTGATCGTCTCCTTACTGGGGACGGTTGTCTTCTGTGTCTATACCTTTCTTCTTTAGGCGATCTATGCTATTGGGCCTCATATGCTTCATCTAGTTTGGTGTACTTATAAGCTCATGCCATGAGTTTGGCGAAGGTTTGAGGAGGGTCTCTGCTCAAACTTTCAAACAGCTTGTTATACCTGCAATTCTTTGCCATAACACTAATGGCAACTTCATCATTCAAATTCTCTATCTGCATCGCCATTCTTTAAAACTTGGGTACGCATTGTGTTATTGTCTCGCCCTTTTGTCTTTTCAAATCCATGAAACCGGATAATATTTTCTTGGATGACACACATGTTATGAAACGGACTTAGAAAGCTATGGCCAGTTGGAAAAAGGTATGAATAGAACTCGTTTTGAGTGTTTGATACCACTCTTGAGCTGCCCCTTTTAGGGTAGTTTTGAAGACCTTACATATTAGATCCTTTGAATTGGTCTGTAGATACATTATAGTTTAAAAAGTCACCAGATGGCTTCGGGGATTGATAGATCCATCATAGGATCGGAAAGTGGAAAGCCTTAACTTCGGTGGGAACGCTGCAGTCAAAATATCAGCTGATAATGGCGAATCCTGTCGGAGACCATAATCTCCTGCTTCTCGTGTTTCTCTACACTTCCGAAGCAGCTCTTTAACAACATTTTGGAGATTAGTTCCATCCAAGATCATTTGATTAAGCTCTTGGTTTTTGGGGATAGTCACACGAGGATCTAACTCTAATTTTGCTTTATGGTATCAATCGGATACTGAATGACTTCGATATCTTGACGAAGTCGAAGGGAAACTATATTCTTAGTAGGGGGATTCGTCGGCCTCATGGGTGGTGTTGGCTCGCAACCAAGTTGAGGGTTCTCCATGTTAGCTCAAGGGTCAAATTCTAATCTCGAAATTTTGATGATTAAAACAAAACAAATAAATTTAAATTAAATTAGTTGTGCTAATATTACTTTATGCAAAAATCTTATGGAAAGAAAATGAACAAGGCAAGTCCTACATTGAATTTGAAGATATCCAAAGATCCTAGTGGTTAGGTATTTAGGATGCATTGTAGGATAGAGAGAAAATTCATCTATAAGCACATAAACTAATTTTTCTCTCATTCAAAATATTTTTCGGAAATTAGTTTCTTCAAAATAATTTTTTTCGTAAAAAATTTTGTTTTCGAAAATATGCTTTAAGAATTGAAATATTTAATTACCTAAAACTAAAGAGATTTTATCTCTAAACGATTTTGGTAATAAATCATACACTTTCTTTTTCGGAAATACCTTTTGAAGATCTAAAGAATTTCAACTTATTCTCTTACCTAAAACGAATGAAGATTGTATCTTTTCGTTTTTAGTAAGTAGTATTTTATTCGAAAAATATTTTCCAAATAAAAATGTTTTCGAAAATCTTTTTGTTTAAAGGAAAGATCGTATTTTATTCTCTTACCAAAAAAAAAAGATAAAATAAATTTTTGGTAACTAAGATTTTCGTATCTTCTAAATAAGGAAAGCAAATATTCTGATTTCAAAATGAATTATCCACTTTCCAAAAGCAAGAGACACAAAGCTCTCTATATAAAGGAATTCTTCACTCTTTGAACGTGAGGAAGTAAGAGTTTTCGTTTTAAGAGTATTCTTTCATTGATCACATCCTTTATCTCTCAAAACTTACTCTCTACCCCCATTTTTCGTTTCATCTTTACACTTCACGATTTTATCTTTAAAGAGAAAAGAATTTTTATAACTACTTTTGAAAAACGGTTCTGTGTTCTAAACGATTTTCTAATCTGATAAACTATTTTTCTTGTGCTTATATTTGCATTTCTTTCTGTCTATTTAGATTATGTAATCTATAGTAGACAGGTTTTTATTTGATAAACATTTGTGTAATAGCTTAGGTGAAAAGCTTTTGTGAAAGAGATTATCAAGCAACTTTCTCCGTGAGAGAGATTCTAATGTCTTGAATTGAGTTTCTGTACTCTGCCAAAAACAGAAAGGGTTGAGGTTAACTAGAACCTTTGGAAAATCTAGTGGGATAAAGGGTAGATCTAGGTGTTGATCTATTGCCTTGTACTGTTGGTTTGTCTCTTACACTTGAAAAGAGATAACATAGTTGAGGATCTCAAGATGAGTCTTGGGGAGTGGATGTAGGCGAGTTAGTGCCGAACCACTATAAATCACTGTGTTGATCTTTTTTAATTTCTGAAGTTTTGCTTGATACTGCTTCATTTACACTTCTGTTTATATTTTAGAAATGCTAAAGTTGTTAATGATTCTGATGTTCTAAAACTGGAATAAGTCTTATCTTCTCTGAATATTAGAACTCTGGAATTCTGATAAGTGAATATACCAAGTTCTAACTGTTCTTCTATTCACAGTATATTTCACTACTTGGGTTTCTAATTAATTTTCTAAACTTTATGAGGAAGTTCTAAATACAATAGCTTTCCATCATAAAGAAGTTCTAATATTGAATAAGACGTTGTGAAGTAGTTCTAATTAATAGCTGCACTTTGCATAGTCTTTCTATCTTTTATGAATAGAACATTATGAGGTAGTTCTAATCCATAATCTATTCTCACGAGTTCTTTATTTTTTCCGCTGCACTTAGAATTCTATATCTTTGTTTTAAATTCTAAAATATTTTTAGAAAACTCAATTCACCCCCCCTCTTGGGTTATGCCATACATATACGGGACCCACACTCCATGAGGCGCTTCAACACGATGGTGAATTGTAAATGCACTTACGTTAGTGCAATTGCTACCTGGGGATTAGCAATTGTTTGGGGGGGGGGGGGGCGAAAGTGGGTTGTTGGTTGGCCTCGCCATGGGTGTTGTTTTGGTCTGCCATGTTGAGGTGCTCAGTGGGGTTGGTCGCCATAGGAATCGAGAAAAGCTATGGAAATTTTTTTCAGGATTAAAAGTGTGTTCCACACTCATCGCACCAATTATTAAGCTCTCAGAATTTGAGGTGTAGAAAATTGTGAATTAACCCGTCTTTGGGATGAGTTTGGGATATACACTGGTTTAGAATAATCAGCATAGGATAAAGATTACAAATCCTGAATTATCTCTTTAGTTAGAGTTTGTTTAGGAGTCCAATATTATTATTTTAATATATTTTATTATTGTATGTTAACACGTACAATTTACACCATGACTGAAAGAAAAGCATGAGGTGCTAGGCTAATACCTAATCTCACTAACATTAAAATTTTTTTTACACGGTTTAATATTTTTGTACAATCATTCTTTTGTAAAATTTATATTATGTAATAGCTATAAAATTTTAAATGTAGAGTAAGGTTCTCTCCTTGTGAGAATTAGGGTTCGTCGCTTTTGCAATTTAGGTCCTTATCTGAGTTTGGTTCAAGTCCCTATGATTTAGTTTTAATCTGTTTTTCTTTATTCTTTCCACGGTCATCCTTCTATCTTCCTTTTTTTTTTGTTTTATCATTTTTCCTTGTTTCACATCATTTATTCTTCGTTTTCCTTTCCTTTTTAGTTTAAAACATCTCTCCTCTCTTTTTCAGGTATTGATTTAGTTTTTGTCTCAGTAGTCCAAGCCTTGAAACAATTGTGAGTTTGATTTTAAGAATGAATAACAGTAACCAACGTACAGATATAGAAAAGAAAAAAAACAATAATTGAGATTCTGGAGGATGTAGGAGAGGGGGTTGTGTACAAAGAGAATCTCTGTTTAGCTAGCAAACTAATTAATTGAAAATTAAATTTTTTTTTCAATTGATTAAATTCGCGTTAATTAACTGAAAATTAAATTCGATTCTACTGTAATCTATCTTTCAATTATGGGTATAAGTCATTAAATATGTTTATGAAAATAAATTGGCATGAGATATTTGATTTTCTCTACAAACACTCAATTAATGCAATGTTGGGGTCAAAATAGAAAAGATATGGTAAAAATATCGAGTTAAACTAACATTTTAATTCATGTGGAAAGTTAATTGTGTCTATATAAAAGAATCAGAGGGAGTAATTTTTAATATTTTAACTAATAAAAATTATTTAAAAAGTTTATAATTGAGAAAGAAGAAATTATTTAAAAACGTAATAGTAATTGTAAGAAACTTATTGTCTATTGTTTTTTATTTAAAAATAATTAAACATAATATTTGATTTAAAGGAATTACATAACTAGAAAAAAATTTTAATTATATTAAATATTTAATTCAAAAGTTACTAATTTGGACTATGACCAAAGTTCATAGTCCAAATTGCCCTTTATTTTCTCTATTAACAACGCTAAGTTTTTAGAAAAATAAAAAAGTGATAGACATAATTCAAATATTGAATTAAATATGCTTGAATTATGAATGCCTAGCTGTATTGTATTTTTCTCTCCTTTTTAAACCAAATTGCATGCAATTTTAGGTTTTATGCTTTGGTTATTGTTACACCATCTGCGTTTGAATCTTCTAACTATGATATAATTTTATTATATGACTACATATTCCTTATGATTATATCATCATATTTAAGTAAGATAAAAAAAAGTGCGTGCACATTGTAATGTATATTTTATTAGTTAAGACTAGAAAAGTTATTATGCATCCGATTGTACATAAAAAAATTGACAAGAAAAAAGAATAAATGTTACATAAGTCAGACATTACATATTTTGCTACAAAATTGAGCCATACATTTTATGAAATGCACATTTTTAATAGGAAGGCAAAATTTTTTCATCAGACTAGGTTGTTAAGTTGTTAATTAATAAAAAATTGAATACGATTTCCTATAGGTTGAAGTCACTAAAATTGTTTATAGGAATGTTTGACTTTCTCAACACACACTCAATTAATGCAATATTAGGGTAAAATAGAAAAGATTTCATAAAAAAAATTCAGTTAAACGAATTTCTTAATTCATGTGCAAATTTA
The DNA here is from genome assembly GCF_041381405.1 of Jatropha curcas. Lineage (NCBI taxonomy): Eukaryota > Viridiplantae > Streptophyta > Magnoliopsida > Malpighiales > Euphorbiaceae > Jatropha > Jatropha curcas. The sequence continues at coordinate 22,375,333 of NC_143151.1, forward strand.
ACTTTGTTTATATAAAAGAATCGGAGGAAATGATTTTTAATATTTTAGCTAATAGAAATTATTTAGAAAGTTTATAATTAAGAAAGAAGAAATTATTTAAAAATGTACTAGTAATTATAAAAAAAACTTTTGTGTCTTGTTTTTTATTTAAAAATAATTAAACATAATATTTGATTTTAAAGAATTAGAGAATTTGAAAAATATTTAATTATATTGAATATTTAGTTTAAAATATCATGTCCCTGAAATAACCCAAATTTTATTTTCAAAGATTTTTCATTTAAATTTAATAAATTGACAGCATGGAAACTTACATTAACATTTTAGTGCGAATACTGTGAGAAACCGAACCGAAAACCAATTGAAAAAGTCAAAAACCAGTTAGAAATCGAAGATTTGGGCCGAATCGAATCGAATCGAACCAGTTCGACCCAGACCATCTAGAAACATCTCCTCCCCTTTTATCTTCAACGCTCATCTCACCTCACTCAGCCTAGTCTAGCGCATCACCCACGCAGCACCACCCGACAACCCACGCTGCCACCAGACGCCACCACCGCCGCCACCTCCTCCTCCTCCTCTCTTCTTCTTCTTCTTCTTCTTCTTCTTTCTTTTCTTTTCTTTCTTTCTCTTTCTTTTTTCCCTGCGCCTGCGACTCCGTTGCTGGCAGAAGCAGATCGCGCCTCCACCAACTCGAGCGGAGCCACAGCGCTACTGTCGCTCGCCGTTCTTCACAGCCTCCGTCTAGCGAGCACCGTCGACAGGAGCAGCGCCTCAGCTCAGTTGCAGCTCCAGCGCGCCTCCGACCACCAGGAGCAGATCTGTCGCGCCTGCCGTTGCACCGCCAGCTGCTCCGCCGCCAGGTCGCGCCACCACTGCAAGTCAGCCCCTCCTGTGTCAATCTCAGGTGGTCCAGTCGCTTCCAGCATGCATAGTTTCGATACGGCACGCGTAAAATCCCGATCCAGCAAGAAAATTATATTTTGGGCTATAAATTAATTTTAGTAATTTTAGTTAATTAATTTACTTTTAGTAATTGTAGTTAATTAATTTAATTTGGCTAGGTCTGTTGATTAATTAAACTACTTGATTAATTAAATTTAATTCTAGTATTACATAATTATTAGGAAATTTTGATAATAATAAAATTTATGGAACTTGAGAAAAATTTGTGAATTAATGTTGATATGGAGAATGGATGGGATTAATTGACTGGATTGATTTGCCCGATGGATGGGCCGAGAGAAATGATTGACTGGATGGTGATAAAATTAATTGGTAGATAGTTGAATTTTAGGGAAAATGCTGCTGAAATTTCGGTAGAAAATAAAATTAATTATAGCAATTAAATTACTCATAGAGATTAAATTGTTTATAGAAATTAAAAATACAGAATAAGATTATTAGAGTGATAAATAAATAAGGAAACACAATATATATCTATAAATATATATAGTTTAAATTAATAAGTGAATTAAATGACTGGTAACCAAAACTAGTAAACGAATATGAAATAGAATCTTCAAATTTAAAATTCTTACTTAGAATTTTATTGTTTCTGTTAAAGGTTTATAAAATTCCGAAATGCAAGGACAAAGGCTCGAAGCATGTGGCTAGAAAAGCAGTTCCCTTAGAGGACAATAAAGAACTGTGAGTAGTGTTAGATAATTCGCCTCATCCGCCTGCATTCATGCATTCATGGCTAATTGTTATCATGCATTATCGCCATATTGTGATGTACTATTTGTTGATATTAAATATTGCTTGATTACTTGTGTTGTGATATTGTTGTGCCTTGTTTGTGTGGAATTGGGATGAAGTGGGTCACCATGGGTTTGTGAGACTGTTACTGTATATGGATCCTGATACTGATTACTGTTAGCCGGGTAAATAGGAGATTGGCGCCCCCGTGTGCACCTACTGTTACCGTTACTGTTAACCACAGGTTGGCTTCTTTATTTGGGCGCACCGGATAATCTAGGTTTGATCGCAGCCCGCAGGGTGGCCTCCTGTTGTGAGCACCTGATAATCTAGATTTGATGGAGACGACCGGGTTGCTTCCTGTTGGTATAAAAAAAAAAAAAAAAAGAGAGAGAAAGAGAGTGAGAGAGAATGGAAAAACAATGAGAGGGCTGGTCAAGTGAGGATTAGACCAGTCGGCCAGAATGGGGGATCGGCTCTCTAGTGCACACGTGAGAGGATGGGCCATGTGAGAGGACGGCTCATCAGGGGTTTCGGTGACTCTACTGACTAATTTTCACGTGATATGATTATATGAAGGTGATAATAATTTTGATTGCTGTTGTATTGCCATTTATGTGACACACTGCATGATCATGTAACTAATCGAGTGACCAAATAAAAATATTTTAGCATTTGTGTGATTGTGTGGGGTGAGAGGGTTATCTAATCCTACTCACTGAGTTTAGTACTCACCCCCCTCCAATCCTCCCCAGGTAATAGGTGGAAAGAAGAATCCTGGAGTCCAATCGAACGAACGAGATACGGATCGATAAGAGTAATAATCATTGTAATGAATATGAAAATGCAAAGAATAGTGAATTATGGAGTAGAGTTCCGCAATTGTATTCCAAATGGGTTGTAAATGAATAAATAGAGTACAAATATTTATTATATGGATTGTACTTTGAATATATTTGTGAGATTAGTTATTGGGCCTGAATCCACAATTGTGAATAGAATGCGAGTTTTAAGTAATACAGGCTTACTACGGGCTTCGGAAGCCTTAAGCCCACCCAGGTCCTAGTGCCGGTCCGGCCCACGGAAATGGGTCGTGACAGTTCCACATTTTTATAAGCGTAAATAAAACTTTATTTTTCATTCAGTTTTACAATATAATGTAAATTATGTCTTTAAAATTGATCTTTTTATATTGCCTTATCAAATGATGACTGAAATTAAAATTGATACTCTTTTATAATTTATATTTTTTAAATAAAATTAAATTATATATTAAGACAATTTTTATGATTTTTTGTTATTTAATTTTACTATTATTATTGCTATTATCTTGATATAGCAGTATTGTCCATTTGATTTTGGTAAAGAAAGAAAAGTATTGATGTGGGTCATTATTATTATTAATTCCACTGTGCTTGTTTGCTTGTGTTTGCGCTGCCGACCTCCCGTTGTTTTCCCAACACAATTGATGACCGAAATTGAAACATTTTCTATAATTTATCAGTTCTTAAAATGGAAATGAATTATATACTTGTAATTAACTTCGCGGATACAATTTAACATCGGAAAAAAAAAAAAAAAAGCATGTGGCTGATAACTAATCTAGCTAATTTGGTAATTTTAAAACAGTTAAATATTTTTGTATAATTATTGTTTTCATAATTTATATTATTTAATAATAAAAATTTTTGGATAATTTCTTTTAACTCGAAATAAACCGAAAAAATATGGAAATACATTAATTATAAAATCATGATGTAAAAATTAAATTCTAATTTAAAAAAATTCCCTATTTATAGCTTTGTAACGTAATGGAATAATTTTGGTCCATAAATTTCTAAATTGACTTCCAAGTCAAGTTTGCATGACCAAGTCCACACGCTGGTGATTGCCAGGCAACTTCACTTTCATGTTTTGGCTTTTCCTTGGTGTTTTCTTTCCTTGGTCCATACAAAAAGTATTCTTTTCTTTTATCTAATGCATTTAAATGTCATTAATCCATTAATGTTTAGGATCACAACAATTACATTAACAAATTCTAGTGAAAATATTATTCCTTCTGAGATGTGAGTGTGACGTCCAGCTTGACGTTTTTTCTACATGAATATATTTTTGTATTATATTCTTTTTTTTTTTCAAAAATTCAGGTATATTTCAATTTTCAAAAAATAATTGTGTTGAGAATATCTCAATCTTAGACTGTGTTCGACAAGCGCAATTAAGTAAAAACGCTAAACGATATTTCTTCTAGTGTTTGGTAACATAGCGTTTGAACTAGTTTTTAGATGTTAAGTTAGCGTTTTATAAAAAGTTAATCCCGTAATGTTTAGCTTTTAGCATTTTAAGAAAAACTATTCAAACTGCTACTAATTACTAAAACAGCCAAACTCTAAACCAACTAAAGCTAACAAAATAGTTAATTTTGCCAAACAGACCCTTAAGCTGTGTTTGGTAATTATTTTTAAGTAACTTTTAGCGTTTAGACATTATTTTTACAGTGTTTGGTGAAATAGCATTTGAACTAGCTTTTAAAAGTTAAGGTAGTGTTTTATAAAAAGTTAACCAATATAACATTTAGCTTTTAGCTTTTAGCGCTTTATGAAAATCTACTCAAATAGCTAACAGTTAAACACTATCAAAATAATTAATTTTGCCGAACAGACTCTTAACCTGTAAGTGAAAATCATATTTATCAGTTATATATAAAAAAATGTAAAATTATCTATATGAAGCACATTGGTTTCTCAAAGTGATTGGAGGCTAAAATTTGTAAAATAATGAAATTTTATTATTCTTTTACAATCAGTATTTTTTTAAAATGAAATTGAATTATATATTAAAATAAATCTTAAGGAACAAAACTTTCCATTACATACAATTTACACCATGACTGAAAGAAAAGCATGAGGTGCTAGGCTGATAGCTAATCTCGCTAAGTTTATAATTTTTAATTAGTTTAACATTTTTGCATAATTATTCTTTTGTAAAATTTATATTATGTAATAGCTAATAAAATTTTAAATGTAGTGTAAGGTCCTCTCGTTGTGAGAATTAGGGTTCATCGCTTTTGCAATTTAGGATCTCATTTGAGTCTGATTCTAGCCCCTACGGTTTAGTTTTAATCTATTTTTCTTTATTCTTTCCATAGTCATCCTCCTGTCTTCCTTTCTTTTTTTCCTTTCATCAATTTTCCTTGTTTCCCATCATTTATTCTTCATTTTCCTTTCTTTTTTAGTTTAAAACATCTCTCCTCTCTTTTTCAGGTATTGATTTAATTCTGCCTATTGTCTTAGTAGTCCAAGACTTGAAATAACTGTGAGTTTGGTTTTAAGAATAAGTAATAGTAACCAATCTACAGATATGGAAGAAACAATAATTAAAATTCAGGAGGATGTAGGAGAGGAGGTCATGTACAAATAGAATCTCTGTTTAACTGGCAAACTATGAACCGATAGAAATTTCAATAAGTTTACTTTCATGGATACCATGACGAAGGCTTGGAAAGCAAAACATGAAGTAGTGGCTCGTGAATGGGGTAAGAAGTGTTTCTCTTTCAATTCTTTCTCTAGAAGGATATGAAACAAGCGCTTGACAATGCACTTTGGCATTTTGATAAAAATCTACATGTCTTGAAGGAGGTTCACTACCTACCCTATGTGGATTCGGGCCTATGTCTTGCCTCTTTGTTGTATGACTGAAAATATGGCAAAGATGATCAACTCAAACATGGAAACTTTTCAAGAATGGCAAGATAACTCCGAATTTACATAGGGTAAATATATTCACTTTTAAGTTTTGCTTGTTTTGAGCAAGCCTCTTCATAGGGGAATCATGGTTAAGTTTAATGGACAGCCTATCTGGACACCTCTAAAATTCAAAGGATTACCCAAATGGAGATGCTAAAATAGGTTTTCAACCTAGCTTCTCATGGAGAAGCATTATGCAAGCTCGTTGTTTATTAGGAAAGGGTTTAAGATGGCTAGTGGACAGTGAGAATAGAATTTGGATATTTAAAGATAGTTGGCTTCCTTAACAACGCGATTTTCGGGTATGGTCTTCCCCTTCTATTCTATGTGAAAAATTCTCTTGTTAGTAATCTGATTAATCATGACAATATGTCTTAGCAAGATAATTTGGTTACTTCCATTTTTATGACAATAGAAGTAGCTCAAATTCTTGGAATCCCTCTTTGCTGTCAAAGAGCGAAGGACATACTGATTTGGCTTTTAACAAAACATGATGCTTTTGTTGTGAAAACGGCCTATCATCTTGCTCTCCAATCTATTTCACCAAATATGGAGGTTGAGTTATCTTCGTTGAATGATGATAACTTTTGGAAAATGATTTATTAGAAATAGAGAATTCAACCAAAAGTCAGGAACTTTGTGTTTTGGGCATGTAAAAATCAGCTTGCAGTCAAGAAGAATTTGAGATGAAGAGATATTGATATTGACCTAATCTATTGTTCTTGCGGTGAAAATGAAGAATCTGCCTATCATCTCATTTTTGAATGTGCCTTTGTTAGAAGAATCTGGTTACTATGCCCCCTTCGACATAGGTACTTTGATGGAGGTAGCTTTGTTATACTATGTGAGGATGCGTGATTTTTCCCAAAGACTAAGATTTAGAAAAAATCAATTCGATCGGTCTTGGTTCATTTTATTTTGAAAAATTGATTTCCTTTATTAACCCATTCGTTGATCCTCAAATAATGATTCTCTTACTTTGGTAAGAGTTTTATTTTTTTGGAGTCACCACCCTTATTCGGGAAAATGCTCGAATTAGTCGATTCTTTGGAATCTACTAATCTAGTTTTAAACTAGAGACGGGGTCTGGGAGTTGGTACAAAATGGGAAGGTATTAGGCATTCATTTCGCTCGATTAACCAGCCTCCTCATTGTCCAAAAATTCACAATGATTAATAATGAGATTAACTACTAATTGAAATGTAAAATAGTTTTAATGCAATTTTTAAAACGCATGTCATTCAAGCAAATAATCTCATACGTAGAACATAAATATAAATCATCCAAAGAAAGAGGGAGGAGAAAAGAGTTACAAACAATCCCTAATTATTCCAATCTACCCTCATCCCTCCAAATTTCTCATTTCCCCAACTAATTATTACATACAAGCTTTAATTGAGGTCCATTAAGATCTCATTAAATTTTGCAATAATAAATAATAAAGCACAATAAGAAGCAAGATAAACAAAACACAAAGATAAGCAATATTTACAGAATAATAAAAAGAAAGCATGATGCATGTACAAAATAAAAACTTGATGAATAAAGGGGTTAGCACAATAATAAACATAAAGGCATTAAATTAAAGAACATAAATTTAAATGACAGATAAGTAAAGTGCTTGTAATGTAAAGAACATTAATTAAAAGGCGAGAAATTAAATGATTATTCAAGATTTAAGCTCATGGTCTTGATATTCACCAAGGATGATGAACAAATCCACCAATCACGGCTCTCAACGTTGTTTTATTTTTATTTGATCCATTCGTGACCCAATACACATCCCAAACCTTTTAAGGTTGGAGGTTGGTCACTAGATCTCTGAGAAAGGGGCATTTATTGATTTTTATTCATACAGAACCTCTGAAACAAAGGGCCTAGCGCCACAAGGGGCCATGGCATGTGCCCCATGTAGTGGCGCAAGGCCCTTCCTAGATCAGGAAGGCTTAAAATGAAGAAAGGGATAAGAATAGAGGGCTGGACTCATGTGGCTTGCACCACTGCCTTGGGCCATGCGCCACAGAGGCACAGATACCCCTATTTGGTTGATCCTCGGTTCCACTCTCAACCATACCCAAAGGAGGTGTTTAAAGCTCCGAAAGAAAAAGAAAAAAGGTGTAGGAATGAAGCTAAGTTTCTCAAAAACTACCTTTAATGATTTTTTGAAGATTTACTCAAAAGTGGATGAAGAAAACCAAACAACTTCACCCTTGATCCAATAGTCCAAAACTCAAGATTAAAATATGTGTTTTTTAGGAAGATTGATTGCAAACTTACTGAGATTCTTTCAAAAAACTAGCATCTCTTAACCTTAATCAATAAAACTTATTATATATTTTAGGTTAAGAGAGTTTTGAGAGAAAAAATTTACAAGAGTTTTGTTAAGCAATCCTAAATTTCTCCCTTTGGCTTACCCCCCCAATGTCTATTTATAGACATTTGAGGGTGGGGTGGCCCCATTTAGGGATGAAGTGGAAAAATTGCAACTGTCGGGCCCCGAAACAGGACCGGCCCATTTTTACCAAAATGGATCGGGTGCCATGCAAAATGAGGCAGTGCATCGACAAGTGTGTCGGGCAGGCCCGACATGCATCTCAAGCTCGAATTCATCGTGCAACACCCAATAACCCCAAAAAAGGAAAAATGGTTAAACACGTAGATAATCTTAGCTACGGTGATTCGAAAATCGGAGTGATCAGGAGTCTCGAACTAATTTTATACAGAAAACGGTGTATCATCACTGAACCTTTTAGGGGTAAAATTTAAGTGCCTACAGTTTGGCCCCACTTTGATAATATTTTGCTTTTTGACCAAAATGTCTTCAGAGTTAAAGTAGATGCTTAAGTATACTTACCTAGTCTGCATTGCATGAATGGCTTTGATGGATGAAGTGCGCCATTTTGGTAGCTTTTGTTGATGTGGCTTATCATTATGGCATTTGTTAAGCAAATGAATTGCGCAGTGGTGGTTGTTGGTGACTTCTATGACTATCTGCGCCAATTGGCGGCTTTGATAAAATGCAAAGGTTATCCTTCGGATGTAAGATGCAAAATGAGATGCGCCACATATGATGGCTTCTGGGGTGCACCACTTTGGACAACTTCAATGGATGAATTAGTACGACACTTTGGTCGACCCAGTTGCTGAAATGCTCCTTTGGTAGGTTGTCCTTCGGATGGTGAGAGGCAGAATGAGATGCGTCATGTGGGACAGATTCAAGGGTGCGCCACTTTGGACGACTTCAACGGATGAATGAGTATGGTACTTTGGTCAACCCCAGATTCCACCAAAAATTGATCCATTACTTTGGTATAAATTAGTTTGGAAACCAATTCATTATGTGTTAGCTTCTCGGGTAGGACGAAGTTATGTTTGTCCATAAGTTGGACTACCCCCGATGCGCCACTTTGGATGGCTTGATTCTAAAATGCTCTTTTTAGAGGTTGTCCTTTGGACGGTGCCTTCTTTGAAGGGCTTTGGTGCACCACTTTGGACAGCTTGATTCTGAAGTGCATTTCGGAGGTTGCCTATAAAAACGATTTTGAAAATGCAAACAAAGAGGCTCGTTTGGCCGGTTATGGTTAGAAATTTCGTGATTAGGCCCGGAAGAGCATATGCGTGTGACACGTGATTTTGCATACAAATGCGTGAATTTGCGTGAATTCATGCATGTGTGTGTAAGAGAGTTTATGTGAAGCTATGTGTGAATTTATCAAAAATTGTGCCATGACATACAAAACAAGGTAACTTACCTGTGGCTGGCAATATGTTGCCCCTGCTTAGGCGCTAGCCGTGGACGGGTTGCCGGCTAAGTATGAGATCTGGTTATGGTTAATGGACCTTTGCACTGAACCAGTCCCGAAGCCAAAAGTTGGGCCTGTAGGCCCACTAACCTTTATAAAAGGTGAAAATAACATTCATTTGTCACTTTCAACATTTCTTATATTCTTTTCTCTTTTCAAACTCTCTTTTCGCTCTTCTACAACCAAAACTCATGGCCACTGAAAACGTAGTGGAATGACTTCCTGGTGATGCAGTAATTGACCCTGTGACTCGCCCTATAAGCCACGGAATGAAGCTATGGATGTTCATTCCAGATGCAGGGACTGCTATCAGTTTGCAACACGATTTTCCTAGCCACCTTTGCTGGGGCACAATGGAGGTGTTTTAAAAAACCTTTTCTTTGTTTTTCCTGCATGATTAAGGCTAGAAACATGCAATCATTAGGCTAGAAATCAAAAATTAACTAGAAATCAAAAATCAAATGTTGCATAATCATTATGGCGCAAGCCACTGCTCAAGTGGCGCACGCCACAAGTCCTATGGAGCACGCCATAGGCTCGTAGGACAGCCAAACAATGTTGTTTTCCTTATTTACCTGTATCAAAACATAAAAACACGTGCCTTTGCACTTTATTAGCATACTCACAGTGATTCATTTTTGCAGAAAGGCACGAGGCATGGGAAAATTCGGTAGCAACACTTTTGCAACCAGTGAATGGTTTGAGCAATTGCCCGAGCCGGTCCAAGAGCACGTTCAGCAGACAAGCTTTGGTCGATTCATGGATACTCTTTGCCAGGTGTAAGAGCGAACTATGTTGTCCAACATTCTAGCTTTGATGGAGTGGTGGATGGACACCACACATACCTTCTATCTGCCATTCGGCGAGATGATGATCACGCAGTAGATTTCGCTGCTATCACGGGACTTTCATTTGGAGGACAGTCTGTGGTCTTTTATGATCGGATGAGGACATTAGACCATCCAGGCCTATGGGTAAGCCTCCAAGCTACTATTGGAGTGGAACCCACTATCTCCGACTAGAGGGTTAGGTATGAGAGCATCTATGCTCACTATCAAGAGATGCCCCGGGAGCAGGTGGTGGAGATGGATGTGGATGTGGTAGCGCGAGCCTACTTGTTCTATTTGCTGTTGACTACTTTATTTACGAACCATGGCAATGATGCAGATTTGACACTATTACCACCACTTTAGGACCTGGATGCCACCAGGTAGTTCAATTGGGGAGCTACCGCCCCGTCCTACCTTTACTATGGCATGGACTTGTGCATCCATGGGGCGCTCCCTGAAGGTCAGCTACATGTGGGTTATTGAGGTGGAAAATCATATCTTTTGATTATTCTTTGGTTTCTACTTTTATTCTTGCCTTTCCTCTTATTTATTGAGTTTTACATTATTTTTGGCATAAATCTAGGCCTGTGAGCACCGACTCTTTCCCATGCCTGGGTTGTTTGGCTTTGAGGGCGATGTTAATGCAAGATCTCTACCTCGAGGCCGAGTATAGCGGTATAGCAGGAGGTATTATCAGACTACCTCGGACGTTCCAATGTTCCGGCAGCTGCTGAATGGCTCGAGCTGGGATCGGGTAAGTCGCTAACTCCCTTTGTCTGTTACATTCTCCTTTCTATATTTTTCTTATTTTTTCTCTCTTTTTGTCTGATGATTTTTCTCTTTCCTTTTTTCTTTCTTTTTTCTTTCTCTTTTCTTTTTCTCTTTTCTTTTCTTGTTCTCTTTTTATGTTTTTCAGATAGAGAGATATCCATGGGGAGATGCATTGACTATCCTGATTCATCCAGGCAAATGTTGGCTACCAGCATAGGTAGCTCCTCCTTCCGAGACTATTCTGTGACATGTATTACCTTAGAGAGAAGGTATATGAGTGGGAGCTTCGCCCGAATCGGAGGAGGGTTCCTCATGACGTCCTACATTACATGTTGTCTACCATATCCATTCATTTGGAGCAGGACATCGCAGCTGCTTAGAAAGGGATGACTGCCACAGATCACCTGGCTACTTTTGTGCCCGGCGCTCATGCCATATTTGTGCGAACACAGCTCCTAGTCCATATCCCTCCTCAGACCGAGTTTGATCCTTTTGTTGAGGCAGAGGAGTTGGATGGAAGCCAGGTGCTGACCCAGATCAGGTGAACTTTATCCCTTTTATTATGTTATTAACTTTACCCCAGTGTCTTCTCCACTTATTCATAGATTGTGTTTCATTCTTACAGCAGCAGCAACAGCATGTGAGGAGAGGTCTTTACTCCTAACAAGCCAGAGCACGGGCAAAGTGCCTCTTTCTCCTTTATTCTGGACCGCACATGTCAAACTACACAGGGCATGATGGAGACTCATCTCGTGAGTCTGTTCTGGATGTCTCCTCTCGACTGCACCATGTGAGTGACTTCTACTCTTTTATTCTGACAACTGCCCTTTTATTTTTCCATTTTCTTATTATATGCCCAAGGCCCCTATTCTGCAGGTATTCATTCATGACTATAATTAAGTGTGCTAGCTATATGAAGTGGGGCACCTTAAGTTTGCGGTGGCGAGGCTCTTGGATGAGCATGTATTTGTAAGTATAAAAATCAATGTAAAAAAAAATATGTAATGCATATGCTATGTATGCATGAGATGCATTTACTAATACTTATGAATGTATGCAAAGAACTAGCATGGCGCCTCCTGCAAGTCGAGGTCGAGGGACGCAGCATAGCGAGCGTGTGGGTCATGGAGCTAGACACAATCGGTGATCATTGAGTGATATTATTGTATTTTTGCTTTTACAGCTGATATTCAAATTGCTTGTTGCATCTAAGAATTGAAAAACAACAGAACAGAAGTGTTTCCCATTGCCTGCTAATCAGAGGCGTGCTACGCTGTGGCTTGCCCCACACATAGTGGTGTATGCCATTAGTGTTGTAGTGGTAGCCAACTGTCGATCTGTCCTTTTATTCTTTTTCTATAAAAGCCCATAATACACCTACACATTATAAAAACTCTCTTCTCATTCCAAATGAAGTCCATACTCTAAAAACTCCCCAAACTCTTCATTTCTTCACCATTCTTCATGGATCGGTCCTTGACACCTGCTTTTGAAGCATTGTTCCATAGTTTTAGCCATAAGGATTGGGATTTGTTGACACCATTTGAACTCAACGAGCTAAGCTACTACAAAAACATTCGAGTTCCACCCGAATTACTCCAATGGTTGATTAACCATTTTGATCCTTCGGACAACTTATTTCGCCACAACAACTTCGAGATCTGTCCATTGTTTGAGGAATTCAGCATTATCTCTAGGAGAATACCCATGGTGGAAGAAGTTCTTACGATGCCTCGGTTGGATATAGACCCGGCTTTGCTAAGTTTGCCTGTTTTTGGTTTCTCAACTTACAAGATTCCATCATATTATTTTGGAGCTGATGTTTTGCCCTTGTGACCGCTTGTAGATCATGCATTGAGTATGGACCTTACTAGCCCATACTGGCCTTCTCTTATCCATTTCTGCATGCCTAGTCAATACTTGCTACTCAGTGGTATTGACTGCTATGGCAGCCTTAGGCTAATGCCCATAGTCGAGCAGATGGTTAGGCATCGCACGGCTTTTCCACTTATTATGGCTGAAACATTTACTTGGCTAGGAGAGCATGCTTGGGACCCTAACTCGGTACTTGGTCTGATGGGGAGCCTGCTTCTACTGTAGGTAAATGCATATTTTTCTTCTTTCTTTTTGTATGCTCTAACTTTTGCTTAAGCCACCCTTTGTGGGTTTTTTATTTAATGAGCTTTTTCTTTTTCTCTCCTTTTTTTGTGAATTTGTAGTTGTGGGCTTTTGTGAAGTTACAGGTGATGGACCCACCGTCGACCCATCTGATTTTTGATTATAGACTACAAGTCTATGTCTGATGTCATCGCAGTTTGATTGGCGACACTGTGGAAGATTGGACCGCTATTTTTCAGGACCTCACCTTCGAGGGAGTCAGGTGGACCTGCCTCTAGTGGTACATAGAGCGACTCACAGTTTCTTCTTACATGCTTTGTGTGCCCATGTGTGGCTTGACTATGGCATTGGCTTATTATCCCACCCGAGTAGCCAGGTAGTACAGTCATCATCAAGCTATCCTTGATTACACACGGTTCGAGAGTGGCCTTATTACACAGCGATTTCTATCTCGCTTTATTTCCACTTGGCTTAGTCATATGACTGTACCCATTTCTGATGTGGTCGATACCTCTTCCTCAAACTTGTACCACTCTTGGCTGCAGGCTTATTCTGAAGTCGGCGCCGATTCGAATTCAACTAATCTGTGGACTACTAGATTTCTATTAGGATTGGCATATGGATGTTTTTATCCTTCTTTCTAATGAAATGTACTAGAAAATTATTGACAGTGCAATTATATGAGTGTATGCACTTATTATGAATGAAATGTCTTTTTGTTTAAAATGTTTAATATATTTCCTGCTATTCTATTACATCAAAGCAAACTCACAACATTTGCATATCAACATAAACTTAGCATAACATGCTTTAAAGTTAATAAGAACACAGAAGGTGAATTTATTAATTAGGCTTTGCCATAAATGTTTCAAGTTCTACATAGAATTTCTTCAGCCTATCCAAGTTGACTAGTTCGGTAAATTCATTACCTTTCACGTCTGATAGCTTCACTGCACCTTTACAAACATTCTCTTGATTAGAAATGGGCCCTCCTAATTAGGCTTGAACTTTCCCTTTGGGTCATGAGTATTCGACCGCATCTGTTTTAGGATTAGATCCCCTACTCTTAGTAGCTTTGGATGGACTCTTCTGTTAAAGTTCTTAGCTATCCTTCTCTTATAAAGTTGATCCATAAATCAGTCACTGCCTTTTTTCATCTAGGAGTGCTAATTCTTGATAGTGATTTTTTGCCCATTGACATTCTGGAATCTTAGATTCCATAATTATGCATAAGGACTGCACTTCTATCTTTGTTGGTAGTACAACTTCCATTCCATAGACTAAAGAATAAGGGGTTCCCCATTTTCAAATTTGGATGTGGTCCTGTATCCCCACAAAGCAAATTGTAGCTTGCTTGCCCAATCACAGTGATTTTCTGCATTTTTCTCAATATCTTCTTGATGTTTTTGTTTGCGGCTTCCACTACCCTATTAGCTTGTGGTCTGTAAGGTGAAGACTCATAGTGCTTAATTTCATATTTTTTACAGTGTCTTTATTTTCGCTTCGAACTAAACTGCATTATCTGTCACTAAATGGTGAACAAATTCGTATCTACAGATCAGGTTCTTTTCAATGAATTTGGCCATTTGCTTAGCGCCGATATTCTTGAAAGATTCTACTTTGATCCATCTTGAGAAATAGTCCACTGTAACTACTATAAATTTGTGCTAATTAGAAGCAGTGGTGAAATTTTGCTAATGATATCTATTGCCCAAGCTACAAATGGCCATGGTGAGGACGCTTGTTTTTCAATTTTTCCCAAAAGGTTTAGAAGGAACCGAATCAGACGGTTTTGGTTTATTTTATTTAATAAAAAATGGTTTCCTTTTATTAAACCGTTTAATCCTCTGAAAATAATTCTCTTACTTTGATAAGAGTTTTATTTTTGGACTCGCTACCCTTATTAGGGAAATTCTCGAATTAGTCGATTATTTGGAATCAACTAATTTGGTTTTAAACCAGAGGTAGGGTAAGAGAGTTAGGTACAAAATGGGAAGGTGTTAGGCACCCATTTTGCCCAGTTACCGGCCTCCTTGTTGTCCATTTAACTCATAATGATTAATAGTAGAATTAACTTTTAATGGAGATGTAAAACAGTTTTCATGCAATTTTTGAAAAACATGTCATTCAAACAATTAATTTCATACATAGTGCATAATTTAAACATCCACAAAGAAAGGGGGAAGGAGAATAGAATTAAAAACCATCCTAATTTATACAATCTACCCTCATCCCTCCAAATTTCCCAAACCCAATCTAATTATTACATATAAGCTTTAATTGAGATCCATTAAGATCTCACACATTTTGCAATAACAAAACACTAAAACACAACAAGAAATGAAAAGATCCAAACAAATAACATTTACACAAAGGCAAATAATATTTACAAAGTAATGGAACGTAAATTCATATCGAGAAAGGTAGTATTTCTTTTTTCCTAAAATGTGAAAAAACATTTTTTTGTAAAATCTCGTCTTTTAATAAATTTCTATTCCAACACGGAACGAAATCATAAAATGAGAATATGATGCAGTTAGAAGTACAAGATTGATAAATAAAGCGGTTAGCACAATAATAATTATAAAGGCATTAAATTAAAGAGCATGAAATTAAATGACAGAAAAGTAAAGTGCTTGTAATGTAAATGACATAAATTAAAAGGCGAGAAATTGAAGGTTGATCAAGTTTTAAGCTCATGATCTTGATATGCATCAAAGATGATGAAAAAATTCATCAATCACAACTCTCAACCTTGATTTAATGTTTATTTGATCCATTTGTGACCAAATACGCATCCCAAACCCTTTAGGATTGGAGCTAGGCCACTGGATCTACGAAACGAGATATTTATTGAGTTTTTATACATTCAGAGCCTCTAAATTGAAGGGCCTTGCCCCACAGGGTGCTATGGTGTGTGCTATAAGTTTATGGCGCACGCCACATATAGTGGCGCTAGGCCTTTCCCAGATCAGGAAAGCTTCTGGCATGAACAAGGCAATAACAGGGGACTTGGGCTTATGTGGTGCACGCCACACATAATGGCTTGTGCCACTAGCTTAGGCCATGCACCACAGAGGCACAGGAACCCCTCCATGGTTGATCCTAGGTTTCCCTTACAACTAGACCTAGAACAGGTATTTAAAAAGCTGAAAAGGAAAAGAAAAAGACGGAGAAAAGAGTACTAGGTGATCAGAAACTACCTCTTGGATATTCCTTAGAAGATTGGATAGAAATGGATGAAGAAACCCAACTCCTTAGTCCTTGATCCAACAATCCAAGATTGAGGATTAAAAATGTGTTTTTAGGATTTCTAGTATATGCTTAAGGGTTTTTTTATTAGAGAATCAATGGATCACAAGCTTAGAACAAAGGGAAACAATGGTTTCCTTTGATTTCTTAGATTGAGTTTTGAAATTTCAAGAGTTTCCTTATGCTACCGAAAATTCCTCCTTTTAGGCTCACCCCCCATGTCTATTTATAGACATTTCAGAGTGGGGTGGCCCCATTTAGGGCTGATGTGGCAAAAATCCCACTGTCAGGCCTCGCAACAGGACCGGCCCACTTTTACTAAAACAAATTGGGTGGTACAAAATAAGGCGGCACATCGAAGAGTGTGTCAGGCGGGCCCGACGCGCTTTCCTGGCCTGTTTAGTCTCGAAATGTCCGGTGATCCAAAAAAGTAAAAGTGGTTAAACACATAGATAATCTCAGCCACGGACTATTGGTTCGCAAACCAGAGTGATTGGGAATGCGTTCTAATTTTATATAAAAAAATGATGTATCATCACTGAACCTTTTAGGAGCAAAATTTGTGTTGGCTCAAGGATCAATTTTATCTTGAGATTTTGATGATTATGCAAAACAAATAAATTTAATATTCTTATATGTGCTAAAATTATTTTATGCATACTTTTAAAATATGAAAATTACTAAAGAAGGCAAGTTCCTACAAATTCAAGATTCTTTGAAGACTATGAAGATTGTTGAAGATTTTTTAAGTGGTTAGTATCTTAGGATATATTGTAGGATAGAGAGAATATTCTTTTATAAGCACAAATGTTTTTCTCTCTCTCAAAATCATTTTTAAGATATTTTCGAAAATTGCCTCAAAAAGATAAGTCAAATCTTGCTCTTTTAATTTCACTTACCTAAATAAAAAAGATTTTGGCTTAATTATTTTTGACAACAAATAATCAAGGATTTGCAAAAGATTCACATATCTTTTTATTTTTAGAAATTACCTTAAAAAGAAAAGTCAAATCTTGCTCATTAATTTCACTTACCTAAATGAAAAAGATTTTGGCTTAATTATTTTTGGCAACAAATAATCAAGGATTTGCAAATGATTCACATATCTTTTTATTTTTGAAAATTACCTTAAAAAGAAAAGTTAAAACTTTGCTTTTTTAATTCACTTACCTAAATGAAAAAGATTTCGACTTAAATATTTTTGGTAACTAATAATTCTGTATTTGTAAGAGATTCACTATCATTTTATTTTTGGAAAGTCAAAATACTCGTTAAAACTAAAATTTCAATGGGATCTTCATCCCTCTTATAAAAGATATTTTTCTTCTTTTAAAAACATGAGGTTTTTGCAAGAGTAAGAGTCCATTGATTAAAGTTTTAGATCTCTCAAAGCTTTCTCTTCAAACCCCTTATTTCTTTTCATCTATTTGCTTCAAGAGATATTTTCAAAGAGAAAAGAAAATTTAACAACCACTTTTTCTGAAGAAAAGTTTTGAACTTTAAATATGTTTTCAAAATTTGTTTTTTGTTCTTCTTGTGCTTATAACTGCATTTCTCTCTATCTATATAGATTTTTATAATATATTGTAGACTAGAGGTTTTTTTTAATGAATAACTTTTGTGCAATAGCTTAGGTGAAAAGCTATGGTGTAATAGGTTATCAAGCGATCTTCTCCTTGTGTGCGATTCTAATGTCTTGAAGTGATTTTCTGTTCTCTGCAAAAACAAAAAGGGTTGAGGTTGACTAGAACCTTTGAAAAATTTAGTGGGATAAAGGTGAGATCTAAGTGTTGAAGGTTAGATCTAAGTGTTGATATATTTCCTTGTAAAGATTGGTTTATCTCTTAACCTTGAAAAGAGATAGCATAGTGGAGGATCCCAATGTGAGTCTTGGGGAGTGGATGTAGGCGAGTTAGTGCTGAACCACTATAAATCTCTTTGTTTATCTTCTTTTTTTTTTTTAAAGTTCTGCTTGATTATATTCTATTTATGCAACTGTTAATCTTTTTAGAAATGCAAAGTTGTTAATAAGTTTCTGTTTCTAAATGTGAATAAACTTTATCTCTGTGAAACATTAGAACTCTGGATTTCTGTATAAGTGATTATACCAAGTTCTAATCTGTCCTTCTACATTCAGTGTAAGTCACAATATTAGTGATAATCAGTTTTCTAATATTGATTAAAGCTTTGTGAAGCAATTCTAAAATGCAATAACTATTTTTCACAGAATTTTTCTAAGGTAGCGATAAACTTTGTGAAGCAGTTCTAAATGCAATAACTGATTCTAAATTTGCTTAAGCTTTGTGAAGCAATTCTAAACACAATAACTGTTCTTCACAGAGTCTTTCTAGACTTGCAATAAGATTTGTGAGGAAGTTCTAAACTTGATAACTAACTCGCACAAACACTTTCTAATTTTGCTGCAATAGAATTTTAATTTTGTTTTGAAAGTCAATTTATTTTTAGAAAACCCAATTCACCCCCCTTAGGTTGTGCCATACATAAATGGGACCCACAATTTTGAGTGTCTACACTTGGCGAAATAGAAGGATGTAATTCTGATGGTGGAATGTGACTAAGGTCTCCATGAATTTGGCATTGGAAGCACCTTTTCACAAAAGAAATACAATCTCTTTTCATTGTCGACCAGAAGACTCTCTGTCTGAGAATTTTCTTCGCCATCCTTTTCCATTCATGTGGGTACCGCAAACCCCTACATGGATCTGTTCCATAATCCCTTCAACTTCTTTCCTTGACACACATCTTAACAAGACCCGCTTTGACATTCTTTTGTACAATTGATCGTCTAAGACTACAAATTATAATGCCAAATGTTGCACAGCTCTTCTGTCATCTCTAGTAGCATCTGGATAAACCCTTTTGGTAATCCACTGCAGGATATCATAAAACCATGGTTGTTCTTCTTCCTCGATATCCGCAATCCTTTCGCCTTCATAACACAGGATGCTACCTGAAGGCATCACAAATGGCTTCTTAAGCATAACTGAAATCTCTTCCCAAGCTGATGGTAGATTAGCCAAGGCATCTGGTAATTGGTTGTTTACTCTGCTTCTGTGGGTGAAGGTTACCCTTTTGAAGTTCTGAATAACAGTGTGAAGGTAGTCCATGCAGGAAGTTCTGAATAACAGTGTGCATCTGAATAACCGTTAGCGTGCTTGATGACCAGTTTCGAATCACCAATAACCTTAACTTCTTCAGCTTTGACTGTGTTTAGAGCTTCTAACCTAAATAGTCAGGCTTTATATTCTGCCATGTTATTTGTAACTACAAACTATAATCTCTTTAAATTGGGATGACTTGTCCTTGTGGAGATTCTAACAAAATGCCTACCCCATCTCCTTTGCTATGAACTGAACCATCAAAGTAGAGCTTCCATCTTTTCTTTTCTATTAAGTTCAGATGTTCATCAGGAAAGTCAATCTCCTACTACTCATTATCTTCCACCGGATGTGCTGCTAGAAAATCTGCAACTACTCGTCCTTTGACGGTTTTCTTCGTAGCATACTCAATATCAAATTTTGATAATAGGATCAGCCATCTTGCAAGCTTTCCCATTAGTGATGGTGTTCCATACAAATATCTAACCGAATCCATTCTCGATATTGTGATTACCTTATAAGACTGGAAGTAGTGTCGAAGCTTTCTAGTAACCCATACTATTTCTAAGGAAGTTCTTTTAATCAAGTTATATTTCTGTTCGTTTGGAAGAAGCTTTTTGCTCAAGTAATACACTACTTTTTCAACACTGACTTCATCAGCTTATGCTAACATGGCTCCAATTCCAGCATCTTCCACTATCAAGTACAGAATTAAGGGTTTCCAAAGCTTTGGTAGGCACAAAATCGGGGACTTGAAAAATATTCCTCGATGTTGTTGAAAGTTGTTTTGGCAATGATCGTCCAATTTTATTAGCTGATTTTTCCTTCAAAGCTTGAAGATTGGATCATATACTATGGACAACTTCAATATGAACTCGCTTACATAGTGATTCTTTCCCAGAAAGCTCCTCACTTGCTTTTACATCTTGGGTGGCTCCATTTCTTGGATTAACTTAATCTTGTCCGAATTGATCTCAATTCCTTTAAGTCCTACTATAAATCCTAGCACTTTCTCGGAAGTTACCCCGAACACACACTTCTTCGGGTTCAACCATAGCTTGTATTTAATCACTCTATCC
This sequence comes from Jatropha curcas, assembly GCF_041381405.1. Lineage (NCBI taxonomy): Eukaryota > Viridiplantae > Streptophyta > Magnoliopsida > Malpighiales > Euphorbiaceae > Jatropha > Jatropha curcas. The sequence continues at coordinate 22,395,752 of NC_143151.1, forward strand.
ATGAACTTTTACAGGGCTGCTTGATGTTCTTCTGGCATCTTTGTCATGACAATCATATCATCAATATACACCTCTAACTCCTTATAGATCATGTCATGATATAATGTAGTTGTTATCATTTGATAAGTAGCTCCGGCGTTCTTCAAGCCAAACGGCATCACGCAATAGTAGAAAGTACCAAAATTTGTCATAAACGTCGTCTTGACCTTATCCAATAATGCCATGAGAATCTGGTTATACCCTACAAACCCATCCATATAGAGTAGCATCCCATCATTGCCGCACTGTCAATCAGGAAATCAATATGAGGCAGAGGAAAATCATCATTCGGTGATGCTTTGTTCAGATCCATGTAATCCACACATATTCTGACCCTTCCATCTTTCTTAGGAACTGGGACTATGTTTGCCAACCATTCTGGATAGTGAACCACTTCTAGAAATCCTGCATCTATTTGCTTGGTCACTTCCTCTTTAATCTTCTCGGTCAATTCTAGTCTCAACCTTCTTCTCTTCTGTTTCACTGGCTTGGCTCCAGGATACAGAGGAATTGTGTGCTCAGCTATGGACCTGTCTATCCCTGGCATGTCCTCATAACTCCATACGAAGGCTTCCTTTTTACCAATGAGTAGACTTTGAAATTTTGTGTTTAACCCTGGCATTAGGTTTGGCCTAATTAATAGAATTCGTGAATTATCTTTTGTGCCAATATTAAATTCAAGCATGCATGATGAGTTAATGTCAAATATGCGCATGTGCTTATCTACTCGATGAATGGAACCATCAGGAAAGACATCAAACAAGTAAGCAAAATTAAAGTTCATTTCATTAAATAGTATGGACAGTTCATTACAATCAACTCGTCCTTAACAGAAATAGTAACATCAGAAGGGGCTTCATCTTCTTCAAAGCTTTCCTCAATACAGGCTCAGATTGCTTTCAACACTTGTTCAGCAGGGTCCTCTTCTTCTTTATCAATGCGTGCCTTCCCTCTTTGGTCAATCATAGGTCAGGTACATAAGATGATAACAGAATTCAACAATGACATCCTCTAGTCAATAATGTTCTTAAGGTTAACTGCAATGCTGCAATTACTGATAATGGAGTCTGGGGATCGAGCACGGTTGTTAGAAACAATAGGGGTGAGATTATAGCATCTGGCATCAAAAGGTTTCTAAGTGATCTCTCATCAAAAGAAATAGAGATTAAAGTGGCCATCTTTGCAAGCAAATGCTCAAAAGAAATGGAGTAGCTCATTTTTCAGCTCTCTTTCTAGTTATGAGGAGCTCCTATGAATTAATGAAGTTCCCTCATCTTTAGATATTCTTGTTCATGCTTATTTAGCCCCTTTTAATTTATAATATCTTCTACATCATCCTCAAAAAAAAAAAAGTTTCATAAAAATAAAATATCGATTAAGAAAATAACAAAATAGAACTATTCTAATTTATGTGGCCTAATATATCATATTACCCTAAACTTTATAGGTTTTGCAATTTCATCCTATTTTAACCTTATTGTTAAATTTAGCCAAATTTCAACCTTTTGTAGCAATAGCACCCTCATTTGCAATTAATGATAGAATTGCAAATTAAAAAAGGCAATAAATTGTACACCTATAATAAAGTTACTATCTATAATTTCAAAAAGGCAATAAACTGTACACCTATAATTATGCAAAATTGTCATTCAAATAAAACTCCACTTTAAATCAATCAGGTGTAGTTGGATTAGTTTTTTCACTAGTGTAAGAAGTTAGAGTTTTTGAGTTTGAGTCCTCTTGACTATAAAAGTTTCGCCAATTTGGAGAGTTAAGGAGAAAACTACCCTTATTGTATAGTCAATCATGTTATTTCGATCTATTGGACCTTCTATTGAATAAAAAAAACCATATGACACTTAAAAACGATTAAAGAATGTTGTTTAAAATTTTGTCACATTCCTTTTTCCTTTAATTTTAATTGCAAATTGATAGAGAAAGAATGCTTGAGATTAGAGTTGTTTACAGACATAAAAGATAACCTAATCAAATTAAAGAGTATTTATTATAATTTAAGTGATTTAATTTTTTTAAAATTTAATTAAAGTGTAAAAACTTGAAAAAATTATAGAGTATTTATTATGATTTAAGTAATTTAATTATTTTTTAAAATTTAATTAAAGTGTAAAAACTTTAAAAATTAAAGAGTGTTTATTATAATTTAAGTGATTTAATTATTTTTTAAAATTTAATTAAAGTGTAAAACTTAAAAGAAAGTGGACAAAGGATATTTAAAATGTTTTGAGATAAGATATATTATCTTTCTTCTAGAAACAGATCCTTTAAAGTTGTTCCGAATCAATACAGGGGAAAAGAAAATTAGAAGAGGCAAAAACAGTGATGTGAAAATGAAAAAAAAAAAAAAAAAAAAAAAAAAAAAAAAAAAAAAAAACACTCTAATGCTAAGCTTTTCCAACAATAAAAGATATCGTCCATCGGTGACCGCTTAAAAGATATCGACCATTGGGTTTGATTCCCACTAAATACATCTGCATGGAGGGGTGAAGTACTTTAACTGTGACTAAACTCTGAGCTGAATTAGACGGTTTTTAATGATAAGGTCCGAATACCGGTGGTTTACACCATAAAAAATCAAGGGTGCCTGTACTAATATTCAATTCCAAATCATTTTAATTAATCAGGTTTAGTAATTTAAGCCTTAAATATCAAAGAAGATTATTGAAGAAAATAATTAAGAAATAAAAATAATAATTTATTTTCCTTAATTGGTGGCTTTTTGGCTTTTTTTTTAAATTTCTTATCCATGCGTGATAAATATCAATATTTTATTCAGCTAGAAAATGAATAATTATTCAATTTCACTTTTTAGTATAATACTAATTTTTTTATGATATGTGTTGCACATCGTGATTAACTTATTTTTTAATTCATTAATTTATTTTTATATTTATACTATATATAAATGTGAGAACTAAAAAAGAATAATGAGATTTCTTATAATAGCATTAGTTTAATTTGGAATTCCTAATATATCCTTTTAGTTAATTTTTTTTATGCATTTTAATTGGAGAAAATAAGTCCATTTATATTTTTCATGCCTTTTAATTGGAGCAAATAGATTTCATTTATCCTTTTGAATATTTTACTCAAATTCATTTTTACATTTTAATTGTAGAAAATATGTATATGTATATTCTCTATTTAATCTTGCAACATTATTGTCTAATGATTTTATAATTAATACATTTTGATGTTCCTCGTTATAAGTTCTCACGTGATATTATTTTTAGGAAGTAAATCAAAAATCTTAAGTCAGGTATTGAAAATCAAACTTAAAATATGGATAAATACATTACCATTAGACTCTATCGGTTAAACACAATAAAATTAAAATAAAATATTTTAAATATATTCTTTCTCTTTTATTTTTTAGAGAGGATTGTGTACACTTCGATTTTTTATCACTCTTTTAAAATAGTAGACCATTTATTTTTTTATTTCATAAAGTATATTAATTAAAAGGGAGAGATATTTTATATCGTTAATTTTAAATGAGTAAAAATACATGTTAATTAATTTTTATTGTTTATAATCAAAATAAATAATAATGTAATTTAATAAAAAATTATTTAAATAATATATTTATATCCACGCATGATGTGCAGAATTATGAGTAGACTATTAAATATTATTTCCTATATTTAAAATATATATTTGAAACAAAATCAAATTCAAAAGAAATTTATATTAAAGAGATGAAAATCTCTTCAACATTTATACTCTAACTCAAGTTGGATAACTTAAGAAAAAAAAAAAAGAAAAAACAACTCCAATTTAATTTAGAAAATGATTAATAATATAATGTTTGCCAAGTTATATTGAACTAGCATACTTCAAATTAGATGTTACATTGCAGAACATGTAACAAAAAAAAGTCATATGTATAAAATACAATAAAAATTAATCACTATTAAGAATATGTACTTTAATATTATATAATTAAACAAGTATATAGAATGAGTATATAACGAGAAAAATCAACATGCAACACACATCATACAAGGACTAATAATACTAAGTGCGCTTATAATTTTCCTCTTGTATTGTCTAAATTTTTATATATAATTAGTCTTTTTTATGACGTGCCTCGCATGTTGACTATGCTCGTTATATATTTACACTCATTTAATTTTTTCTAAAAGTGCCTATGTCAATTGAAAGTTCAATTCTATCTAAACAATTTATATAATATTAAAGCATAAGTTTTTGTTAGATTAAAATAAATATAATTGATTAATTTGTATTGAAATTTGTCATACAAGCTACTTGTAATGATACTATTTATTTACTTAATTCTATTTTATTTATAATGAAGTGATCTCAAAATAAAATTCAACCCAATCACTAGACCTAATCTTTAAATCTCTAATATATAAAATTCAAGTCATCATTCAATCTTCAACTTTGTGCCCTCAACTCTAAATCAATATTTATATACAACTATAATGAATAATAATAATAAATTATTTTTTACTGTTGATAAAAAAAGAAATGAGCAAATGATTTGAATTGATAATGGTAATTACTTTGACTATAGTGACAATATTATTTACCCGGTGCTTAGAGAAAGAAATATATGCACATACACATAAACTTTTGAAACTCCAAAAAGTGACCCAAAACAAAAATATATAATTTGAGTTTTTTTTTCTAATTTTATAAATACTATTTTCTTTCACATCAAACAGATCTAAAATATAATAGAAACATATTAAGAAAATTAAAAATATTTAATTATCAAGAGGCTATCTATTTATTGCAAAGGAGATATAAATCTCTTACTAAATTAAAATGACAGTAATTACAAATAAATTCAGTAAAGAAAAAGAAAATAAAATAAAATAAAATAAACTGTTATTAAGAATAGAACTCTTTTCAGAACTCAATATATAACAAGAAACAAACTATATTAAAAAAATTACCAATTTGAATTTCAAAAATCAACCCCCTATTTAACTGAAAATTATGTAATTTAATGAAATTGATGTTGATGGACAAAAAAAAAAAAAAAGATTATAGCCAAGTCAATAAATAAAAATTACAAAGCAAATAATGATATGAAACGACCCGAAAATTTAATTTCGTAGAATTTTCATTTAAAAACTAAATTTTTTTATTTCAACCAATGAAATCATACCAGCTAGTATTTTATTATTGCTAAACTGGACCCATAAACCAATTTGAAAACTCGAAAACCAAGCAAGTCGAGCCGAATCATTGAAATTAGACCAAACCGGTTCGAATCGAACCGGAAGGGTCTAGAAGCTCAAAGATTTTTTTCTTTCTTTTCCTTTTTTTTTTTTCTTTTTCTTCTTTTCTTTTCTTTTTTTTTTTTCTTTTTTTTTCCTTCTTCTTCCTTGCGCCAGCACCAGCGCGCGACCTCCTCTTCCTCCTCCTCTTCTTCCGACAATCGAAGACCAACGCCGCGCCTCCTCGCCATCGCCTCCACGTCGCAGCGGGTCCCGGCTTCCCTTCCCTTCTCTCTTTCGTCTCTGGTGTACGTAGGAGGTGCAGGAGAACCGCGACATCCTTCGATCGGAAGTTCGCGTCGAGCCTCCTCCTGCCTGATTTTCCAGCGGCGTCGATTCAGTATTGTCGAGGAAGAAGATTCGATCTCTCTTCTTCACTCTCTCCTTCCCGTTCCGGCTGGCGCAGCGAACCAAGAAACTGCGATCACAGCGTAGTGGGTAAAGTCGCATTCAAAACCTTGGTGAGCTCTATATGATCCCTTTTCCTTCAATTATTTAGCTTATTCAATAGCTCATTTGAAGAAAGGGTTGTTAGAATCATGAATGAGAAATGCTAGGTTCCTGAAACACTAGTCACACGACTGGAAGTTGGGAAAAATCTGATTTTTGACTATTAATTGACACTATAACTGCATTTTTCAAGGAAATGTGTAAGTTAGGGTGTGTATGGTAGGTCCTATGAAAGAACTTAGAATGATTGTGATAGGGTAGCAGCCAACCTAGCTATTTGCTTAAAAATTTCTGCTTGATATGAGGCATTTGACATGATAAGTTAAGTTTTGTTGGTAAATGAGTTAACTAGTGTTTATAATATGGATTTTGATCGAGAAACCTTGATTTGCTTAGGTTGGCAGCAGCTATCTTCAATTATTTCTATTGATTTTTTTTTTTTGGTTTGACATGGTACAATTAAGGTTGTAAATCTAATTCTTGCGTGGACTTAGTTAGTTGGTGTGATCCATGATTTTAAGATAGAAAAACTTAATTCCTTTGCGAATTGACAGCTGTTATGAAATTGATCCTTATAAATTTTGACTAATCAAAGCTAAGAATGAGGTTGTAAGTTCAATTTTTGCAAGGTGGGTTAGTTGTTGTGTAATCTATGATTTTAGTATAGAAGAGCTATGAATTTTTGTATTTTGGCAGCAATGACCTTAGTTCTTGCATTGTTTTAGAACAACAAAAATATATAAGTGAGTATATTTTCCAAGTTTCTGTATTGGTTGATATATAAATGCTTATTTTTATTTGATAGACGATTAAAATGGGTTTGTTAGCTATGATCATGTATGGTGAGGAAGATGATTCGTAGATCATTAAATTCAATTATGAGATCCTTGTTAATAATCAAGAAAATAAAAGAGTTTATGAATTATAATTGCATAAGATTATTAAAGGTATATGTATTTGGAATAAGAATTATATGAAATTAACTAACTTAACAGTATAAGATTTGCTTGTATATGTATGTATAAACGATTTCATTTATTCGGTATTTAGCTAAAGTGGCTAATTATATTGATGTGAAGCAGGAATGATTGAAATATGAATGGAACATGTTTGAATTATTAGTTGAATGTTGACATTGTTGTTTCTGAAGGAGGAAGGGAAATTAAATTATTTGATTGCCCGATGGATGGGCTGTGTGTGTAATGGTTGATGGATATAATATTGCTGATATTTAAGCAGGTAGATAATCCCACTTTTAGGGGAGATGCTGCCGAAATTTCGATAGAACTTAGATTAGTTTTAATTAACAATATAATTAATAAGTTTATTTAAATAAATTCTATAAATAAAGTACTCTGATTAATTATTTATTATCATTGTTATTCATTTAAGTATTCGAATATTTATTTATTCATTTTCATTGTTATTGTTTATCATTATTATTATTTGTTGATTTATTATTGTTTGTTGTTAACACTATTACTTATTTATTTGCATTTGATTTTGGATGCCTAATTGTGCATTGCGTTACGATGTTTAATTGATTAATATGTTTGCATTTAATTGCAATACTTGATTAATTGCGTTGTGATATGTTGTGCTTTGTTTGTGTGGAATTGGGATGAAGTGGACCACCATGGGTTTGTGAGGACGGTCTGTGATATGGATCCGGTTATGATATGATACTTGACCGTCGGCCGGGAAAATGGGAGATCGGCGCCCCCTTGTGCACCTGATGATATACATTATATGGAAATTCACAGGATGGCTTCTTGTAGTTGCGCACCTGATAATCTAGATTTGATTGTAGCCCGCAGGGTGGCCTCCTGTTGTGAGCACTTGATGATCTAGATTGGATGGAGACCACCGAGTTGCCTCCTGTTAATATGGAAAAGAGAAGAGAGAATGGAAAAATAATGAGAGGACTGGTCAGTGAGGATTAGACCAGTTGGTCGTATGGGGGATCGGCTCCCTGGTGCACATGTATGAGAGGGCGAGCCATGTGTGAGGACGGCTCGTTGGGGTTTCAGGTGGCGCCACTGACTAATTTCCACTTGCTTGTTTAATTGAAGGTGACATTACTTGTGAGTGCTGGTGATATGCCATTTGTGTGATTGGTCGCGTGAGCACATAACTAGTCGGATGACTAGATTGATATATTTATACATTTGTGTGAATGCATGTGTTGTGCAATAAGTATTACTTCTTAGAAAACTCACATGTCTTGTTTATTTTTCCAGGAAGTAAGTTTTTCTTTAATCCAGTTTAGGCTATGTTTCTTCGGCGCAGGGCAATAGGAAAATTTTCCTGGTTCTATAATTATTTCACTATGTAATTATGCGTATAAAAAGCTATGTATACCAAAGAATTAGTGACTCCGCAGTTGTAGAATTTACATATATTTAGCTGTAAATTAACATAGACAAAATAATTCTGTAAGCCCATATTAGAATGTGATGTATTGTAAATTCGGCTCGAACTATAGAATGCTGTAGAAGATAAACTTGGGCCGAGAAATAATAAAATATTGAGGTTTATCTTTCATAATAATATGGGCTGAATGTTTAAAATTATATTGAGATAATAAATTTTTAGTGTTTCAGGCTTACTACGGGTCTCGGGGGCCTTAAGCTTACCTGGGCCCTAGTGCCGGTCCGGCCCATGGAATCGGGTCGTGACAAAGTTGGTATCAGAGCTTAGGTTAGGGTTTTAGGACACAACTGCGGAGTATAGGAAATTTCTTTATGTTGGGATCGGCCGTAACCAACATAAGGAAGGAAACTTTGTGATTTCCCTCTCTAGGGATGGTGGACGCACCAGACCCTATGAGGTGGGAAAACCCACACTTATTGTGAAGATCCGTAAACTATAGAAGAACTAATTGAGGATTAGAGTGAAAGTAATGGATAGTAGGATGAACCCATCACAATACCTGTAGGGGCTAAAGCAATTATCAACCCTTAAGCTAGGGAATAGAGTAATACCTGATGGTAGTGGATTGGCCTGATCACCCAGTACACTACTTTTCATGTGAACTCTATTCCTATCAGTGAACAGGATAGTGTAGAGAATAAGTAGGTTTTCTAATTGTATGGTGGATTGATGAATTTGGGGTGAAGAAATCGGTATTTTAGTATTCAGTTCGGCTACTGAATTTCTTTAGAATTTCTTTTTATTGTTTTATTTACTTGATATTGATATTTAAATTTAAAACCCCATTTTTATTTTGAATTCAAATTGTGTTATGATAAATAAATTGAAAATTAATTATTTATATAGAAAAATTATTTTTGAAAAATTGTCTATTTATATCACAGGGCCGGTGGGATAAGATAAAGGGGTGGTAATGATAATGATAACAATGCTATAGGTAAGTAGGTAGTTCGCAGTCAAGATAGAAACACGAATGTTGGAATGGTCAGGTAGGCAATTTTGGGTACAGAAGTTGAGTTGCTACTAAATTTGGAGTATAGGATTGTTTAATGTGTAAGTAAGAAAGATAACAATAGAAATGAACTTGGATAGTTTAAGGGTAAGACATAATAGTTGACAAATTGTAATATATATATTAGGAGTTAGTGGTAGAAAAAAAAAAAATTTGAGGAATTTATAAATACCTTACTCGACTTGAATAGGAGAATATTGATTGATTAAGGACAAATGAGATAGGTAAGTTAAATATACAGTTGACTCAAGTTAGTGATAGGTAGACGTATGGCTAATTAAGACATTTAATTAAATGTTAAGACTATAGATTAGAAAATTCTAGTCTATGATATGGACAGAAAAGTGAGAAGTTATTAGTATATATGCATTAGGCGATAAGAAACTAATGAGATTGGTTTGGTGTGATATTTGGGTGTTAAGATGGCCTTAGGTTAGGACTTAAGAGATTTTCATAGAAGATATTAGTATTGATGTGTATTAGATGAAAGGGTAAGTAGTAAGTTTTAGATTGAAATGTTGGTGATTAGATAAATCACGATTAACGAGGATTAACAGACAGTTATTTCGAAGTGCCCTATGATATAATAGACAACGGAAGTCGCAGACAAATTTTTTTTTTTTTTTTTCTTAAAGTTTTGAATTAAAGTAATAAGTTTTTGAATTTTTGATTAAAGAAAAGTTTTAATAATAATATATGTAAATTGAACGAGTTAAATCTTGATATTAGAAGTAAATTAAATTTCAGTCGTTTTGTGTTTGTAAACTATATGTTGGGTTTTCATGAAGGAATGCTTAGTGAAAATTTAAATTTTCAAAGGAAATTATATAATTTTGAGAAATATATATGACATATATTATGCATCTTCTTGATAATTCTCGTTTTATTGTAAAAGTTTTATTCAAAGAAAGATTTTCTAAAGAGATTTCAGTAGCTGTCTGAAGATAGTAATTGGAGAATTAGACAATAGGCTTAAGTTTCTCGTAAATTTCAGCCAAGTGGCACTAAATAGGATTGTTGGCAATAGAAATTCGAGGTTATAGTAATAGACTTAAGTTTCCTGTGAGTTTTAATCAAGTGACAATAAATGTAATAGATGGTTGAACGAATACATTTTGAGTTATAATGAAACCTTTCATTCATTTATTCGTGGATGTCAATCAAATGATAATTTGTTTGTTAAATATCCTTACATGCTTTCTTTTCTAGTTGCATTCCTATTTCTTGCTCATCTCGAAAATTCGAGGACGAATTTTTATAAGGGGGGAAGATTGAAACGACCCGAAAATTTAATTTCGTAGAATTTTCATTTAAAAACTAATTTTTTTTATTTCAACCAATGAAATCATACCAGCTAGTATTTTATTATTGCTAAACTGGACCCATAAACCAATTTGAAAACTCGAAAACCAAGCAAGTCGAGCCGAATCATTGAAATTAGACCAAACCGGTTCGAATCGAACCGGAAGGGTCTAGAAGCTCAAAGATTTTTTTCTTTCTTTTCCTTTTTTTTTTTTCTTTTTCTTCTTTTCTTTTCTTTTTTTTTTTCTTTTTTTTTCCTTCTTCTTCCTTGCGCCAGCACCAGCGCGCTACCTCCTCTTCCTCCTCCTCTTCTTCCGACAATCGAAGACCAACGCCGCGCCTCCTCGCCATCGCCTCCACGTCGCAGCGGGTCCCGGCTTCCCTTCCCTTCTCTCTTTCGTCTCTGGTGTACGTAGGAGGTGCAGGAGAACCGCGACATCCTTCGATCGGAAGTTCGCGTCGAGCCTCCTCCTGCCTGATTTTCCAGCGGCGTCGATTCAGTATTGTCGAGGAAGAAGATTCGATCTCTCTTCTTCACTCTCTCCTTCCCGTTCCGGCTGGCGCAGCGAACCAAGAAACTGCGATCACAGCGTAGTGGGTAAAGTCGCATTCAAAACCTTGGTGAGCTCTATATGATCCCTTTTCCTTCAATTATTTAGCTTATTCAATAGCTCATTTGAAGAAAGGGTTGTTAGAATCATGAATGAGAAATGCTAGGTTCCTGAAACACTAGTCACACGACTGGAAGTTGGGAAAAATCTGATTTTTGACTATTAATTGACACTATAACTGCATTTTTCAAGGAAATGTGTAAGTTAGGGTGTGTATGGTAGGTCCTATGAAAGAACTTAGAATGATTGTGATAGGGTAGCAGCCAACCTAGCTATTTGCTTAAAAATTTCTGCTTGATATGAGGCATTTGACATGATAAGTTAAGTTTTGTTGGTAAATGAGTTAACTAGTGTTTATAATATGGATTTTGATCGAGAAACCTTGATTTGCTTAGGTTGGCAGCAGCTATCTTCAATTATTTCTATTGATTTTTTTTTTTTGGTTTGACATGGTACAATTAAGGTTGTAAATCTAATTCTTGCGTGGACTTAGTTAGTTGGTGTGATCCATGATTTTAAGATAGAAAAACTTAATTCCTTTGCGAATTGACAGCTGTTATGAAATTGATCCTTATAAATTTTGACTAATCAAAGCTAAGAATGAGGTTGTAAGTTCAATTTTTGCAAGGTGGGTTAGTTGTTGTGTAATCTATGATTTTAGTATAGAAGAGCTATGAATTTTTGTATTTTGGCAGCAATGACCTTAGTTCTTGCATTGTTTTAGAACAACAAAAATATATAAGTGAGTATATTTTCCAAGTTTCTGTATTGGTTGATATATAAATGCTTATTTTTATTTGATAGACGATTAAAATGGGTTTGTTAGCTATGATCATGTATGGTGAGGAAGATGATTCGTAGATCATTAAATTCAATTATGAGATCCTTGTTAATAATCAAGAAAATAAAAGAGTTTATGAATTATAATTGCATAAGATTATTAAAGGTATATGTATTTGGAATAAGAATTATATGAAATTAACTAACTTAACAGTATAAGATTTGCTTGTATATGTATGTATAAACGATTTCATTTATTCGGTATTTAGCTAAAGTGGCTAATTATATTGATGTGAAGCAGGAATGATTGAAATATGAATGGAACATGTTTGAATTATTAGTTGAATGTTGACATTGTTGTTTCTGAAGGAGGAAGGGAAATTAAATTATTTGATTGCCCGATGGATGGGCTGTGTGTGTAATGGTTGATGGATATAATATTGCTGATATTTAAGCAGGTAGATAATCCCACTTTTAGGGGAGATGCTGCCGAAATTTCGATAGAACTTAGATTAGTTTTAATTAACAATATAATTAATAAGTTTATTTAAATAAATTCTATAAATAAAGTACTCTGATTAATTATTTATTATCATTGTTATTCATTTAAGTATTCGAATATTTATTTATTCATTTTCATTGTTATTGTTTATCATTATTATTATTTGTTGATTTATTATTGTTTGTTGTTAACACTATTACTTATTTATTTGCATTTGATTTTGGATGCCTAATTGTGCATTGCGTTACGATGTTTAATTGATTAATATGTTTGCATTTAATTGCAATACTTGATTAATTGCGTTGTGATATGTTGTGCTTTGTTTGTGTGGAATTGGGATGAAGTGGACCACCATGGGTTTGTGAGGACGGTCTGTGATATGGATCCGGTTATGATATGATACTTGACCGTCGGCCGGGAAAATGGGAGATCGGCGCCCCCTTGTGCACCTGATGATATACATTATATGGAAATTCACAGGATGGCTTCTGGTAGTTGCGCACCTGATAATCTAGATTTGATTGTAGCCCGCAGGGTGGCCTCCTGTTGTGAGCACTTGATGATCTAGATTGGATGGAGACCACCGAGTTGCCTCCTGTTAATATGGAAAAGAGAAGAGAGAATGGAAAAATAATGAGAGGACTGGTCAGTGAGGATTAGACCAGTTGGCCGTATGGGGGATCGGCTCCCTGGTGCACATGTATGAGAGGGCGAGCCATGTGTGAGGACGGCTCGTTGGGGTTTCAGGTGGCGCCACTGACTAATTTCCACTTGCTTGTTTAATTGAAGGTGACATTACTTGTGAGTGCTGGTGATATGCCATTTGTGTGATTGGTCGCGTGAGCACATAACTAGTCGGATGACTAGATTGATATATTTATACATTTGTGTGAATGCATGTGTTGTGCAATAAGTATTACTTCTTAGAAAACTCACATGTCTTGTTTATTTTTCCAGGAAGTAAGTTTTTCTTTAATCCAGTTTAGGCTATGTTTCTTCGGCGCAGGGCAATAGGAAAATTTTCCTGGTTCTATAATTATTTCACTATGTAATTATGCGTATAAAAAGCTATGTATACCAAAGAAGTAGTGACTCCGCAGTTGTAGAATTTACATATATTTAGCTGTAAATTAACATAGACAAAATAATTCTGTAAGCCCATATTAGAATGTGATGTATTGTAAATTCGGCTCGAACTATAGAATGCTGTAGAAGATAAACTTGGGCCGAGAAATAATAAAATATTGAGGTTTATCTTTCATAATAATATGGGCTGAATGTTTAAAATTATATTGAGATAATAAATTTTTAGTGTTTCAGGCTTACTACGGGTCTCGGGGGCCTTAAGCTTACCTGGGCCCTAGTGCCGGTCCGGCCCATGGAATCGGGTCGTGATATGATAGGATCTAATTTTGTTTCTCTATTTTTCTAAGTTGCAAATCTAAAATAAATAAATAAGTTAATTAATTAATATAAAAGATTACATAAAAGAAATATTATATTTCTTCAAATAAACCCTCAATTTTTCCAACAACCTTATAAAAAAAGACAAGCATACTTTTTTCTTTTTTATTATCTATATGTATTTATTTAAAAAATAATTTTTAGAAATTATATCCAATCAAATAATAAAATGTGATGTTTCTTTTTTTTTTTTTTCTTAACCACATGTATCCCGAGCCACTTGGCTATAATTAAATTTTGCTCACACTGAGTCTGCCCAAGAAGGGGTAAAGTGCTCTTAGTGAGTATTAGCTTCATCCATGAGGATCGAACCCTCGATCTCACTTAAGAGAGAAGAGTATCGAATTACTCATCCAAACACTCATTGGTATAAAATTTAATTTTCGAATTAGCTATGACTAAGGCTATTTTAGTATATTTTAAATTGTGGTAAGATCAAAATAGAAAATCTCATTATTCTTCCCCTCCCCTCTATTCCCACATTTATATATAATATAGATAGATGTTACTATGTGACAATTTTAAATTAAAATTTCTTTATTTAAATAATATTCATATTATAGGTGAATAATATTATTATTAAACTAATTTTTATATGATATGATGATATTAAAAATTAAATATATTGGATTTGAATATAATCTGGCTTCAACTCTATTGGTAATGCAGTTTTTGCCTTTGTGTTTTTCTTTATATTGGTATTATATTGGTTGTTTTAGCTGTTCGGTTTTGGTACTATTTTATAATGTTAATCAAAACGAGGTTGGTTCAATGTTTTTTTTAAAGTATAAATTGGTGTTTCTTTGCTTTACCTTCTTCAAGTTTCTCATTAAGATTAAGAAATAACTCGAGCAAAATAATATCTTTAAGATTAAGAAATAAAATGATAAGCAGAAAAATCTTTGACATAGAATAATAGTAAACCCTGTAGCCAAAGAAAAATAAAATTGTTATGGTGGCTTTTTCTATAAGTATTAAACATTTATCTTAGTAATCTATAATAAAATGGTATTTTAATAAGATTCATAATTGAGTTATATTATAATTCATAAATTATTCATAATTAAAGATAGTACTCATACGTCTTATGTTCAACTATTGGCAGTACAATAATAAATTTAAATAATAAGTATTGATTTTTTAAATTCTTTTAATTAAATTATTTATATTATTTTTTTAGAATTTTATATTATAAGAGTTAGCTAACATAGCTAAGTTAATCATTGATGTCAATTTATCATTTATAATTTAATCATTTTATTATTTTATTAACAGTTTTATTTGAACTATTATTAATTTTTTAGTAATTTAAATTAATATAAAATAATTTTATATAATTTTCTATTAATCGAGTTAAAATATTTTGACATATACTTCATGTTTTCTAACTGCATCTTTAACTTTATTTGATAATTGGTTTTTATTTTAAGGTCAGGATAAAAAAAAATTCCAGTTTTCTATTTTTATATTTCCTAATTTAATATGTTTAATAGAATAGTATTAACCAATCTAATTAAAACTTATTATACAATTTTAATCAATCAATAAAATTAAAAGTTTTCTAATTAGGATGAGACTAAATTATCATTAATAATACTGTTAATCAACCAATACAATATAAATAAAATTTAGAAGTCTTGTATATACAAAAAATTATGATTTATTATATTAATTTGAATATTGGAATTTCCGCGACTATCTTACTTCCAGTGAAATTTTTGAAACTAAAAAATAAAAAATGAAAGATATATCTCGACAAATATAAATCTTACAATCCAAATAAAATTGAAATTTTTATTAATAAAATATAAAATAAAAGGGAGGAAGAAAAGAGAAAAGGATGCAAAACTAAATGGACATGTAATATTCTTGATTATAACTTGGATATGCAAAACTAAATATAGAATCAATTTTGATTATAACTTTAGCAATGGAAGAAGAATGGAACAGAATTTGTTAATTAATAAAACTCAATTTAGCTTATAACTTTAGAAATTTACAAAAATTCAATTGCTAACCTATTTGTAGAACCATTTGTCAACTCTTAGGAAGAGCAAAAAAAAAAAAAAAATGTTAATTAATTAAAATAATCTAACTATGGAAACTAATATAACTAATCTAATTAAAAATATAATCTCCACTTCTCTAACCTTTTGGTACAAAAATTATATTTTATTGATTTGTAAACAGAGAGAGTTAAAATTATACTTACTGCAGGAAGAAAAAATGATTACAAACTCATAATCCAAAATTAGTAAAAGCAATTAATTTTTTATGGTCAAAAGTAATGAATTCTTAATAGCCAAAAGCAATTAAAACTAACCTATATATAGTGTTATGATAAAACAAATTCCTAATTATAATGGAATTAAAATTATAACATTAATATAATAAAAATAATAAATTGATATCCTAATTAGAATAAGATTAACAAAGCTTGTGCGCCAACACTACAAATTAATCTATTACCTTATTTTAGTTAATTAGGTGGCCCTTATATTTGCATATAGCCACTTAAAAATAAATTAAAAAAAAAAAAAGATAAGTCCATCGTTTTTGTTACTATAATAATTCGACAAATTTTTTATTTAAAATTAAATTAAACCTTCCTAATAGAATTTAATTTCAAATAGGAAATTAACATAATCAATTAAAATTAGACTTATTGTTATATTTATAATTCAGTAGGTTTCCTATTAAGAATTATATTAAACTACTTTTAGTGAATAAATTAGAATGGGACTAATCAACCAATAAAATACCAACAAAATTAAAAGTTTTCTAATTAAAAATGACTAAATTATCATTATCGATGCCAATAAAACTAAAAGTCCATAAGGGGCATTTTAGGAACCCAATGTTTACCCCATTCGCACTTTAATATATGCTAGTATTTTTATGACGTGTCTTGCATGTTGACTATGCTCATTATATAATTGTACACTTTTAATTATTTTTAATCAACATAATATTACAGAATAAATTTTTGTTCAGATTAAAATAAGGGGATATAATTATTTCGTTCATCACCTTTGACCAAATTAACTAACTCATCTATACAGTTTGATAACATTAATTAATGGTCTCTAAAATTTTCCTCCGTTGAACTACACAGTACTTTTATCCAACATTCCAAAATTTGCCATTAAAATTATAGAAAAATATGAAAATACCCTGACATTTTATAATGAAAATACTAAAATAAACTTGTACTTGCCCATCTCCACCTCTCCTCCCTCCTTTCTCTCTCTCCTCAAACCTATCTCTCTCTTCCTCCATTCTTAATTATCACAGAAGAAGCTGCAACTCATCAGTTTGAAAAAAAGCTACTCTCTACGCAAACTCATATGTTTATATTATTCATTTGTTCATTTGCGTGCCTCATCTCTCTTATGGTGGCACCTCTTCCATTTTTTTTTTTTTTCTTTTCATCTTCATGCTTATCATACATTTCATTTATTCTTCTTCTCTCAAAATATATAATTACACGTGTTTTTCAAGTGGATAAATTATTAATATGATTAAGCTTCCATTTTTAACACTGTTTATATATTTTGTATTTATGTGGAATATTGATTATAAATATTGCTTTCTGCATTTGTTAATATCCCAAAGAAATTGAAGCAAAGAGAAAAAGTAAACACTATGACTATTTTTAGTTTGATGTAATGCAATGTAATGCAATAAAAAATTTAATGTAATGGAATGTGATCAAGATTCCATTACTATGTTTGGTAATGTAAATTGAGAAAATTTATGAAATGTAATCACCATTCTTTTTTATGTTTGTTTGAAAATACGTAATGTAGTTAGCATACCATCACTAAACACACCGCCACCGCAAGCACGACTCCACTACCACTATCACTATCTCAAACATGAGTCCATTACCACCACATCATTATTAATACAAAAGAAATATTTAAACCAAACACTATTCGTTATATTAAGCTATTAAATACCGTTTAGATTTATAAATTTATTTGAACTAAAAAATTAAAAGAAGGTAACCCGAAAAAATATAATATAACAATGTAATCAGTCATGTAATGTAATTCTCATTCCATTACATGGTTGGTTATATCATACCAAACAAGACCTATGAGTTTCTGATCTGATTGGATAATGGGGTTTTTGCTTCATTTAATCACAAAAAATTAATTTAATGGCAAATAAGCAAGCAAAAAAAGAAGTCATTGTATTAGAACTGGAAAAACCATCCCAGCGCTAAAGAAATGGAGTAATGAGATGGATGAAATCTTCTCTGCAAAGAAGAGGAAGAAACCTGAAAAAGGAAAGAAAGAAATGAAGACAGAGACAAGGTAAAAGAAGGGGGGTGGATATCCCAATACACAATAAGGACACTTATTGTCATTGTAGATTAATTTTCTTACATGGATCTTACTTTTTCATACTTTTTAACAGAAAAATATGAAAAAAATGGACAAAAGGACTAACTAGTATCATGAAGGTAAATTTCAGGGATCGTTAATTAATATTGTCAAATTGCAAGGACAAGTTAGTTAATTTGGTCAAACATTTGGAATGAAATAATTATTTTCCCTTAAAATAAATACAATTGCTTAATTTATATTACACTTTGGCATACAAGCTGCTTGTAATATTACTTCTTATATACTGCTTAATTCTTTTTTTTTTTATAATTAAATCATCTCAAAATAATAGTCAACCCCATCCCTAGACCTTATCCCTCGGTCCCAAATTTATAAATTCAAATTCTTAAAACTTTAATAAGTACCCAAAAAGAAAATCAAGTCATCACTCAATCTTCAACTTCCTGTCCTCAACCATAAATCAATATCTATATACAACTATAATGAAAAATAATAATAAATTATTTTTTACTGCTAGATAAAAAAAAGAAATGAGAAAATGATGTGAATTGGTAATGATAATTACTTTGGCTATAATAGCAGTATTTCTTACCCAGTATACTAGAGAGAGAAATATATGCACATACACGCAAATTCTTGAAATTCCAACAAGTGATCTAAAACAGAAATATATAGTTCTAATTTTTTCCAGTTTTATAAACATTATTTTCTTTCAAGTCGAATATATTTAGAATATAATAAAAAAAAATCAAGAAAACTAAAGATGTTTAATCATCAAGAAACCATCTATTTATTGTAATGGATATATAAATGTCTTACTTTAAGTTCGGTAATGAAAGAAAATAAAAAATTATTATTAAGCATAAAACTTTTTTAATTATATTTTAAATTCACAACTCAACATATAACAAGTAACCAATTATATTAAAAAAAATTACCAATTTGAATTTCAAAAATTAACCCCTTCTTTAATTGAAAGATCGTAATTTAATAAAATTTGACGTTGAGGGACAAAGAAAAAAAACTATATCAAGTCAATAAATGAAAATTACAAAGCAAATCATGCTAGGATCTAATTTTGTTTCTCTATTTTTTTAGTTGCAAATTTAAAATAAATAAATAAGTTAATTAAGTAATAAAAAAGATTACATAAAAGAAACATTATATCCTCTCCAAATAAGCCCTCAATTTTCTCTATAACCATACAGAAAAAAGAAAATATTTTTTTTTCTTTTTATCTCTCTCATAAATAAAATATTTTGTATATTCTATTTGAAAATTTATTTTTAAACAATATATCCAATCAATTTTCGCTACAACCATACAGAAAAAAGAAAGTATATTTTTTTTCTTTTCATCTCTCTCATAAATAAAATATTTTGTATATTCTATTTGAAAATTTATTTTTAAACAATATATCCAATCAAATTATACAAACATAAAGAAAAAATATTAATAAAATAATATATATATTTATCTCTCTCCTAAATAAAATATTTTAAATTATAATAAAAGTAGTATCAAATATTTTAAAAATAAAATATAAAAATTTTCAAATATCTCATTATCATGTATATTTATTAAAAAATAAATTTAAAAAAGATAAAGCTGAACATTTTAAAATTCTTAATTATCTATATGTATTTATTTAAAAATAATTTTTATAAATATATCCAATCAACTAATTAATAAAATATAATTTTCTAATTAGCTATTACTAAGGTTATTTTAGAATATTCTAAATTTTATTAAGGGCGTTATGGAAAATTTCATTATTTTCCTTCCCCCTTATTTTCATATTTATATATAATGTAGATTATAGATAGATAGATAAAACCATTATTCCTCAAGAAAATTACAATTGTAAAGTAGTAGTTTAATAGAATTCTTAGTTAAGATGAAATTTCTAGTTCAATTATAATTATAATTATACCTAATTTAAATCCTTTAACTATTATTTTTAATTAGTTTCCTTTAAACTTTAGATTCCCTTTATATTAAAAAAAATCATCTTATTATTGGTGTTTTCATATGTTTTTTGTTATTGAGTAAAATCTAGCAAGTGAAGCACTAATTAATTAAAAGAGAAACATATTGAATTTGAAAAAGAAAACCTAAACTCGAAGTAAAAAAAAAAAAAAACAAAAAACAGGAAGATAATGAAACGATCCGAAATTATATTTTCAAAAGAATTATCATTTAAAAATTTAATTATTAATTCTAAATCAATGGCATTATAAAATTTATTATATTTAAAAATTGAATAAATTAATACCCTACGAATTCATTTAACAAGTTAAATGCGAATATATACTTTATGTTGTTGAACCAAACCCACAGCTAAATGAAAACCATTAAAAAAAATGATTGAAAAAAACTGATAAATCATGTAAAACCCATGATTCAGACCAAATCAAACTTGATTTGAACCAAATCCTTGATTAACCATCCTAGAACCATCTAGAAAGCTCTAGGTTGTGGAAAATACCCATTTTGTCCTCACATAATTTTCCCGACAGCCCCTCTCCTTTCCTTTCCGCTTTTCCGGTCGCCGTGTAGCCGACCAGCAACGGTGCCGCCTTGTCGCCGTTGTCTCTCTCTCCCCATTCCGTTTCTGATGAGCGCGACAACCACAGGCGAGCTCCGATTCCTCCTTTTTCGATTAGCGTCTTCTTCAATCTCCGGCGACACTAGCCTTGATCGACGAAGCGTTCTCTTCCTCGCCTCAGAGTGCTTCTGGCCAGCGCCAGCAGTAGAGTGTGAAGTTGCGCTCGTTCCCCGATCGAGACAGCTCATCTCGATCCTCCTTTCTACTTCCGGCGACACTGGCTCGACAAGCTTCACTACGGTCTCTCTCTCTCTCTCTCTCTCTCTCTCTTCCGGCGAGCGCGACAGAGAGCGAGCTGTAGTCTCACTTTTGTGGTCAATCCAGCCTGCTTCAGCGCTACTCTTTGCTTCTCTGGCCAAGACATCGTCGGCAGAATTGGACTTGATCATCAGAGCTGTGTCCGGTCATTTTCACCGGATATATTCGATTGTTCTGTAATTTTTCGCAATTGTATCGTCGGAGTTCGGTCCTGCTAGCCAAAATCTACAATAAAGCTCGTTCTCTTCTCTATGACTGTGAGTAAAAATAAATATTATATATTATCATTTGCATGTATATAATATTTACTTTACAGGAATAATTAAAAGATATCTTATCATTTATTTTATTATATTATTATGTTATTATTAATATATGATTATGTTTATATACATTTCCCTACATCTTAATTATATTCTTTTATATTGCATATTAATTATTGATTTTGTGCGTTATGCTTGCTGAGTTGTTTGATTACTTGTGCTGCAAAATTGTTGTGTCTTATTTGTATAGAATTGGGATGAAATGGATTACCATGTGTTTGTGAAGGCGGTATTCGATATCGTCAGCTATGTATGGGGAGATCGGCACCCCATGTGCATCTGATGACATATGATACGGAAAACCACGGGTCTCCGCCTGTTGGTATGGAAAAGAAAGAGTATAAAAAAAAATGAGAGGGTTGGCCAAGTGAGGGTTAGACCGGTCGACCATGTATAGGAGATCGGCTCCCTGATGTACATGTCATGAGAGGATGGGCCATGTGTGAGGACGGCTCATCGGGGATTTCGATGACACCATTGACTAATTTCCACTTGTTTGATTATTTGAATGTGAAATTACTTGTGAGTGCTTATATTGTGCTATATACTTGAACGACTGTGTGTTCGTTTTAGTACTTTAGGAAGCATTTCACTGTTATCCATTATTTATTATTATTCACTGAGTTAGAAACACTCATCCAATTTTTCTCTAAAATAGCATATATAAATAGCAGAAAAGAAAACCTAATTTGTCTTATATAAATAGCTCACATGTATACACATTCAAAATTTATTTTATTTTATTAATAGAATTAGGAAATAATACTTGGAAAAGTGCAATAATGTAGATCTTAATTTTCATGATCTTTTTCCTTCTCTAAACTTCATCCTTCACTTTCTATATGACAAAAAAAAAAAAAAAAAAAAAAAAATTCGTAGAAAACCCTCTCAATCTATCATAAATAGTATGTGAAAAAATGGTATTCAAAAATAAACATTAAAATCATGTTGTAAAAATCTTCACTAGATATATAAAAATAAATAATTAAATAAATAGAAAATTATATTAATTAAATTCATAACCAAGTACTTGATAATCATTCGGTATTTCAAAATTGTTATATGTATAACCAACAAATTGAAGTCGTTATATAGAGTATTTGCAGAATTAAGGATAAGAATGTGAGAAAAAAAAATAATAGAAAAAATTCTCAACTGACGAAACTGTTATAATGCTTCATGCGCACTACCACGTAGAACATTCACATACCTAAAATTTATGCATACAAAAAATAACAAATGAATGAGAAAATTTTAAAATTCTCTTAATATTGACATAAGATCACAAACAATAACAAATGTATAATATAAAAAATTAAAGAAGAAAAACAATTAAAGATTATTAATTCATCAAAAGATCAAATACACTTACATTAATGAAATTATTCCTTAACTCTTAAAAATTGTATAACTAATCAAAATTCCTACAAAGAGCAACAGTAACTATGTAGATGAAGCATAGACACGCAAGAAAATTGTTGAAAATATTATTTTTTTTCTTTTTATTACATTCTCTTAATTAGCTCTAAGCGGTCTATTTTTAGCCAATCAAAATAGAGGGTGATTTAACATTACTAAATTAGAAAATGATAAATAAAATAGATTGATTGTGTACGCTAGAAAGTTGTATAGAGATTTATATGTTACTTTAATTCCCCTCGAAATAATAGTTGTAAGTGTGTGTTGAATACGAACATATAATCTCTAGGTATGAAATTACAAATAATATTTTTATTATTTTGGAAAATTTTAGAATTAAGTAACGTTATATGGATTGTTGCTTTAATTAACCACATACAAGCCAAAAATAATTTATAAAACTATTAATGAATTAAAATGGTATTAAAGGATAAATTTCTAATTAGAATGAAATTATATTTATAATATTAATATAATAAAAATAATAAATTGATATCACAACTATAATAAAATTAGTTTTCTAATTATAATAAGACTAAATTATCCTTAATAATATTTTCAATCAATTAGAGTATGTGGGGGCATTTTACAAACCCAATGTCCCCCTTTCCCCATTCGTACTTTTGTATAAATTATAGATTATAGAAAAACAAAAAAAAATCAGAAGCAGAGACAAAACAGAGATAGAGATAAAGAGGTTATGCGAGGGTGATAGAGTATGAAGAACACTTGCTATTTGCACAGAGGAGGATGATGAACACTTGGGAGAGAGAAATTGTCATATCAAACAGTGTGTTTTGAGCCCTTGGTTAAGTTAACCGAAGGTCAAGTTATGGGTCCCGCGCTTAAATTATTTTATTCCAAACCTTAGTCCCTATTTTGCTAATATATCTATATTTTAAAATAGGTACAAAGGTCAAATATAGTGATTTTGGAACAAGATGCAGTTGAGGGTGTCTTTGTAGGTTTAGCCAGACTCCCCCTCTCCCCTTCTCTTTTTGGTGGAATAGTGTTGGTCATGGTTGTGCAGGTATCTTGTTTGTTCTATTTCCCATTTGTCCTTCATGTGTTGGTGCTTGAATTGTAGGATTTGATGCTTTAGTTAAACATGCATAGAATTATGTATTGTCCTTCAACAGAAACATAGACTTGTGGTCCAAATGTCTCATAAGTCTTATTTGGAAAGTACTACCTCCATTTCGTTAATTTTGACATTTTTTGAATTTTTTATTCCATTTAAATGACACTTTTAGAAAATCAACATAGTACAATTCTTTTCAGTTTGCTTCAGAATCCAAATCCTTGGAGGACAAGAAATTGTTTTGCAAAACCAGTATCATAAATATTTACAGTTACTCTGTAAGTTTATAAATTCTCATATGCTTGTAATTCTCTGTAATTTATTTCAGTCAATAAAGGCTTTTGCGATTGTTGCCTTCTGGACTTTGTTACGCCTAAGGAACTTTGTTTGTCATGCCTTAGAAAGTTTTGGTGCAAAGGCTAAACATTTAATGTACTCGGTGCCATGAGTACTCTGATAGCAACCATTTATAATTTCATTTACTTGTTCCTTCAGCTATTTTAACTACCTATTTGCCTATTTTTCCTCTTTCTATTTTCCAAATAAACCTAAAATCTAGTCTAAATAAACGAGTCATGTTGTTATGAAACTTGTTCAAATAAAAAGTTCAAGTTCTTCTCCAGCTGTATCCAACTTCAATACTCCTACCCCTTTTCACTGCCTGTTAGTTTCAATCCCTAACTCATCAGCTGCAGTAATGACCCCAAACCTCATGAAGATGATCAGCAGCAAGCTTTACTGAATCCAAATATAACTTTTTATTATCAGCAAAAATAATTTGTTTGTCATGCCTAAGGAACTTTGTTTGTCATGCCTTAGAAAGTTTTGGTGCAAAGACTACACATTTAATTTACTGTACTCAGTCCCTGAGTACTCTGATAGCAACCATTTATAATTTCATTTACTTGTTCCTTCAGCTATTTTAACTCCCTATTTGCCTATTTTTCCTCTTTCTATTTTCCAAATAAACCTAAAATCTAGTCTGAATAAATGAGCCATGTCGTTGTGACACTTGTTCAAATAAAATGTTCAAGTTCTTCTCCAGCTGTATCCAACTTCAATACTCCTAGCCCTTTTCACTGCCTGTTAGTTTCAATCCCTAACTCATCAGCTGCAGTAACCACCCCAACCCTCATGAAGATGCTCATTTACTGATTCCAAATATAACTTTTTTTTATCAGCAAAAATAATTTTTATTAAATTATATTATCCAGGAAAAAATTATTTTATCCAAATACTATCCCAAGCCATTAGGCCTCCCATTTACAACACCCAACCTAACCTGGATAACTCAAGTAAAAAAATCTGATCAAAATATCATATACACCAAACTAAAAAACATTAGAAACTATTCAAAACTCTTAACACAACTAATAACTAAATTGTCATAATAATAAAACAAAGAAAGAAAATGCAAAACCAGATGCAGGTACAGCCCACCTGCTGCAAGGTGTCTTCTCAACTAATCATATTGAAAAATTATAGTCCAAAAGATTTACATATTGGTCTTTCCATCATTATAACCAAGCAAGAAAATTTTCATGAGTTTCAACTCCCTTTTTAGCCAACGAATCTTCAAAATGGTGAGAGTTTGAACTAAGATTGAGAAAACAATTCTATAGCCCTAAAAATTGCTCTTAGTTCAGTTTCATTAGAGTCAATAATGCCAGCTAATTGAAAAAATATACACTTTACCTCACCTTTATTGTTCCTTAGCACACCACCGAAACCGGCAGGACTTGGTTTTCCTATTAAAGCTCCATCAACATTGAACTTATATCTGTTACCAATAGGAGGTTCCTAAACCAGCTGAGTTTTCAAAATAAATTGTGGTTTCTTAATGAAAACTCAATCACAAGACACAATTTGAGGTTGACAAGGAAACTTAGCTTTTAAAATTTTGAAACTTCTGAAGTTTATGCTAACTATAACTTCATCATAACTCCGAATATTTGAATTGAGAATTGCCTTATTTCTCCTAAGCCACAAAGTCCATGAACTAACAAAAAAAAAAAAAAAAAAAATAATAATAATAATAAGATCCAAGCTGCCTTATACCCGTTTTTTTTCAATAAGCATTCCCATTGCCAGCCTAATTGAACAAACATCTTAGGTAAAGCTGTAGAAACATTCTACCATCTGAAAATCAAGTTCCATTGATTCATTATCCTTCTCACATAAAGGGCAAAAGCTACTCTTATTATTTCGTATTTATGTTTTAGTAAATTAGTCGTGCAAGGAATTCTATCTAGATATGCTTTCCAAACAAATATTGCTACTTTAGAAGGAATTAAAGGAGCCCATAAAGATTTTAAATTGAAACTCACCTCAGATTGCCCAGCCACAGTTGAGTCTAATAACGAGTAAAATTTTTTTACAGAAAATTTACCTTTAAGATCCTACATCCAAGCTATTCCATCCTTGGCTTGTTGGAATACTGAAATAGGCTGTAATAGAGTTTCTAGCCGCTGCCTTTGATCCTCTTCAAAGGATCTTCACTCCCTTAACCACTCTAGCTTCCAATGCCACACACCGTTAAAGAAGAAACCACAATTCTTTACAAAAGCCTTCTTGTCAGAAGCCAATTTGAATAATCTGTGAAAGCGAGCTTTAAGTGGTGTATCATCTAACCAAATGTCATGCCAGAATTGTATATGCGAACCATCTCCAAGAATCCAACAAAAACCTTTGATTAAAAATCCAGCTGCTGGGTTTTGTTGGGACCCAATGTCCACCACATCTTTCCAACAAGGAAAAATTCTTTTCCAAGCTGAAGAATCTACACTTGATTTTAATGATGCATCTGGTCTGTATTTGGAAACCAAAATTCGCTTCCATCTCCACCACCACTTACCCAAAAGAGCTGTATTCTTTCTTTCGAAGACGGGCACTCCTAAGCCTCCATGACTTATATTTTTGGCTACAGTATCCCAGAATACCCAATTAAGTGGTTTTGCACCTTCAATCCCTTTTCCACAAAAAAAGATTCTTTGGATAGATTTAATTTTTTGAACTACTTTATGAGGAGCTCTGAAGATAGTCATGTAATATAGTGGAAGCAAAGTCAGAACTGATTTCAACAAGGTTAGTTTTCCTCCTGTTGAAAAGTGTTTAGCTTTCCATCTGGAAAGCTTAGATTCCACCTTCTCAATAACAGGATTCCATGTAAAGAGACATTTTGGATTAGCACCGATTGGAATGCCTAGGTAATGAGTTGGTATAGAACCAGGCAAACACTTCGAAATCCGAGCAAAGCAACCAAGATCATCTTCTGAGACATTAACACTGAATAATTTGCTTTTTGAAAAATTTATTTTAAGGCTTGATAATATTTGATAACAGTTTAGCACCCTTTTCAAATTGCACTATTCATTTACATTCACCTGATTAAAAACAACAGAGTCGTCTGCAAATTGCAACTGATTTCGAAATAGTGATAATATTAGCTCCTGCTTGAACCCAAGAAAGTATCCCATTCCTGATAGAATACCTAATTAAAAGGTTGAAGCCTTCAGCCACAATAAGAAACAGAAAAGGGGACAGGTGGGATGAGAGATAGGAGGGAGGGAGGGGCAGGGTTAGAGGAAAGAGAGAGGGAGAGTGGTGAAGAAATACAAACTAAGTTAAATTAATTTCTCAAAACAAGCTAAAAACAAAATTAAAAGGATTGGTCAAAATTGGAAATTTTCACAGTGGTTCATTTTTTTTTTTTTTAAATTAGGACTTTAAGTTCATACTCTGTTTGCTTCTTTATTTTTTGGGGTGATGGATGTGGGTGTGAGGTACCAAGGTGATGATCAATAGCTGGTCTTAAGGGATATCTAGGCTCATTTTTTTAGGTCCAAGTAAAATTCCAGCCGTCATCAAGTTTAGGAATATCAAGTCAGTAGAGTCTCCAAAATATATAAAACTGAATGTATTATCTATATTACGATATGCTTCATAGATTTTCTTCGCATAAAATTGTAGTATATAATTCATTAGTTGTACTTGTATTCTATACAAGAAAAAATAGTTTAATTTTTTCATATAAGAAACAATAACTTAAAATAATTTAGGCAAGGACCAGATAAGATGTTTTGCTATGCCCGGACTTGGGCTTATATCTATGAGTACAATTGGTCAATGCAACCTTAGCCATGTGTTCAGACAGTGGTACCTAAGTGCAAAAAGAGTTAGTCACAAATTTGAAAATGTTTTGTCACTTGTTTAACTCAACATCTTTGTTTTCCTATAGACATATTTTGTCACTTCTGATCTCTCTCTCTCTAAAATGTTTCTATGTCCATATAAACATAAATTTAACTTGCATTGAGCCTGAGCTGTATAAGTTTGGAAAAGTTTGCATTGTAATTTTAAATTCAAATTTTCTCACCTTTATTCTCTGATCTAATATGTAGGAATGCATTCTGCAGATACACTTTATCGGTCAGATTTCTTTCCTGGACTGGGATGGATGCAGTAGACCAATATGGGACGAACTATCCCCTAAATGGCCAAAAGCATATCCTTTTGGTTTTACAGTATTCTGTATTTATTTGTTTATTTTTTAGACTTTGTCAATTGGTTTGTTGCATCTCAAAAAATTTTCCTCGACTAAAAGCTCACTTACTGGGATGACTGGTTGAGGTTGAAAGAGAATCACAAAGGTCGACAATTCATTGGTCAAGAATATTCATTAACAAAATTAAGCATCTTTTGAATTTTGCCATCCTATTACCAATTCATTTTTAACTCATGGAAAAATTAATATAATAAATATTTTATCTTAACACCACTCATTTTCAGTTGCACTAACATAAATTAACAAAATGATAACAAATTTAGGCAAATTCATGTATGATTTTGACTGAGATTTGATGAATGATAAAATTGCAAAAATATATTGCATAAATTTATGCAAATTAAAAGCTCGTACTAGAATTTAAAAGAATGCCAAAGTTAGACATCATTTTTTCAGCATCAGTTTTTATATCTGTTCTGTTTCTTCTTTGTTATTAGATATCAGAGTTTCTAAGGATTTATGAACTGGGTGGATTGACAAGCTAGGGTGAAATGATTCGTTGATACGGTTTGGTTATTCAGATAGCGGTCTCGTACATGCTTTTCCTCACCAGTTTTTCCATTTTATTTGTTCCATTTCTGCATTGATAATATATTGGAAGCTAATTCTTGTGACTTGGAAATGATGGCCACCGTGTGTTCAGTTGTTTGTAACTTAGCTTTGCTAATGTCAAAACATGGTATTCTGGTATTTGTGATGAGAAGTTGTTTTGATAGGAGAATGTGTCTTTGGTGTTTTTTTTTTTTTTTTTTTTCTTTTTGGTTTTGTTTTGTTTTCTTTTTTTTTCTTTCTTTTCCATAGATAAATTACTATTTAATCTCTCATCAGTAGAGAGTTCACTTCTTGAAAGGAAAAACCCGATAATACAATGGAAGTAAAAATTAGAAACGCCGGTTATTTCTCGTATTTATTGAAAGTAGTGGGACAAAGGTATTTTCCGTGAACACACTATTATTACTTTTGAGTTTGAGACAAATTTCTCTCTATCATCCTACTTTTTAACACAAAAATTTTGTAGTATAGAGAAGGGCTTGATATAGACAGATTATATAATATCATTTTCTATTCAAATACTTCAATTTATAAAATTACACTTATTAAAAACTTAAAATTTCAAATTTATTTTATTGAACACTTTAACTTGCAAAATTAAATTAATTAAACACTTATTAAGAAGTTGAAAATTATGAAAATTATTGTTTCAAAAGTAATGTTAATGATATATCAAGTGATATTTTGCAGATAAAAGCGAAAATTCCTAAAATATTTTGATATTAGTATCGAAAAGTGTGTAATATTTCCAAAATTTACAAGTTCAAGTGTGTGATAGGTCATTCATAAAATTTAAAGTGTCACAAGATTAAAGTTGCAAAATTCAGGGTGAATTTATGTGTTCAGCCAGCAAAGTTTATTACTTGGAAAAAATTAATATTTTCATCCACTTTACTCATTTCTTGCCTCTTTTGAAGAATTACTTCCATTGAGAATCTGGGTCTAAACCCTATATGAAAATCAATAATAGATATTGTCAAACACTAGGCTCTTGAAATCAAACAAATTAGTACTACTAAGCTTGATTGTAGAAGATTTTAGTCGAATCCAATGGTCTGTTGCAGTCAGGTTATAAAGGGGGCCAGTATATTATGTCTTCAAGCAAATTGGAGTAAGAGTATGTGAAAACGTTCAATTTAACGCAAGTCTTGCGTTATCAAAAAGTAATTTGACAGTCCCTTGGAAGTCCTTAATTTATTCTAATAAATGTAATTTTCTCTGTTAAGTGCCAAGTGAAAGGACTTTAACTGACCATTGGATGGTATTGTTATTTTTGTTATTCTATGGTGTAAATTATTTTGTATAACTTATTTCGAACTTGTGCCAATCTTTATCATGCATGTAATAGATTCGTGTATTTATATCTCCTCTTATGGTCATCTATGTAAAGTATGCTACTGTTCAATTTATTGAACTTCTACATAATGATTCTATTGAAATTATAAGAATTAAAAAGCTTCTTAATCATTTATTTAAAATCAAGGAGTTGGGTGCTTTGAAATTTTTTCTTAGACTTGAAATAGCTAAATCTAGAGCTCGCATTTCAACTTGTCAGCGGTCTACTTGTCCTTTAAACCTGGAAAAACCCCTATGAGTTCTCGTCTCAAGCTTAGCACCAATATTTCAGATCACATATCGGATTCTTCATCATACAGAAGCCTAGTTGGAAAATTGCTTTATCTAACAGCAAGCAGCCCAAACATTATGATTGTTGTCACTCAGCTTAGTCGATTTCTTTCTAAACCTACTACCATTCATGAACAAGCATTGCACAGAGTATTGCTCTTGACAAAGGTTTATTTTTCCTTTCTTCATCTCCATTTCGTCTTAAAGCTTTTAGCGACTGAGATTGGATTGGTTGTATCAACATAGGATGGTCCATTACAGGGTTTTATTTGTATCTTGGATAGTTCTTTATCAGTTGGAAGTCCAAAAAGCAACCGTTTCAAATCATCTTCAGAAGCAAAATATCGTGTTTCTTTATGATCTCCACATTTCTGACCTTTTGCTGGCTAGCATTTACTATGATAATAAATTAATATGCTCCTTAACATTGCGACAAATCCAACTTTCCATGAACGTACAAAATATATATTGAACTTGATTTCACATTGTCCGTGAGAGAGTTTTAGCTAGTCTTGTTCATCCGCTACCAATTTCCTGTAATGCTCACATTGTCCATGAAGCCTCTTAACTCCTTAAATTTCATTTCTTTCAAATATTGCAATCAAAATCAGGTTATCTAGATACTCCACACGTTTAGAAATTATACCAAATGCTAAAGAGGCAGGACATGGATGCTGGTTTGAAACTTGGCCAAGCTTCTAAATCTTTCAATAGTCATGAAAATGTGCTAGACGTGATCTGGAGAAGCATAATAATATTCTTAATTCATTCAGATTTGAAAAGCATATTTAGTTTTGTTTTGCACATTTTCAAGTATGAGAAATTAATACATTATTTATTTTAGAAGTAATGGCAGACACGTGATTTAGATTTAAGGGTAAATTGTACGCTTAAATTTATATTGAAACTTCGGGTTTTCTAAGCATTTTCTTTTAAAAGTGTATTTTAGTCAGTTTCATACTTTTATGCATTTACCTTATAGGGGTAAAATGGTTAGATTTATGCATGTAATATGAGGTCCATATTGGATTAGAATTAAGCATATGGAGTTCATTTGGAAGATTTTGATAATGATTTTACCCTAATGTTCTTAGGGGCATTTTGGTTATTTTTTGCTATTATGATAAAAAGTTCATGTTTGATGTATTTTGGTATATTGGAAGTCATTATAGAGCTTGAAAATTAATTTAAGGATAATTTGACATGAAATGGTGCTAAGAGTATATATTTTAGTTATTTTTATGCAATTATAATTTTAAATGTATATTTGGTGAAAATTTGGTGTATTTAAAGTTAGGAAAAATTATAATCGTACTACTTGTATATATTTTATATATAAAAAAAAAACTACTTTACTTTTGTCTTTCTAAAAATAGACTACAATACACTCGTATTAAATTCTTTATATTAGCTTACCCTTCTATGCAATATTTATAATTTTAGATGTTAAATATGTGTAAAATGATATAATTGGCCTGAATTTCATTGCCCCAATCTCTAATTCTCTCTTCCTTCAAAACTTTCTCAAAACTCTAAATTTCAATGGCACTTAATGAAAATATTACACAATATTGTAACGAGAATTAAAACATTAAATAACATAGTAACAAGAACAAGCTTCGAAAAATATTACAACAAGAATTCAAAGAATTAATATAATAAATTAAAAGTACTCAAAATGGTAAGTTGTCTCAGATCTATCAAAGAGTTGCAGATTTCTAAATTGGCTCTTTGTGGTCGAATCCGCTATGTTGAAGAAGCCCAGAGTTCAAGAGATGAGGATCTAATCTCTTGTCGAGGAAGTACCTAATGGTGCGGGAATGGGAGCTGCTCTTGCGAGCGAATAAGATGCAATTTGAATGCTTTCAATGGTTAGAAAGCAAGCCTATAAGGTGCAAGTTGATCGAGTATTTAACCGGGAAGTGATTGACGGATTCTATATTAAGCCCTGTTGCCAAATGCAGTTAGCTCATAGCGTTTTTCAAACATTTGAGCATATTGCATTTTTTATTTCATAGAATTATTGGTCATGAAAAGCAGTTTCTTCCCCAGAATTATACAATACATCCATTTCCATTAATAAAAATAAAGAATTATAAATCAAACAAAAGAGACAAATGAAAAGACTGCCAGATACCTTAGAGTGAAGCAATTCAAGCGTTTGAGAAACACCATCAAAGAGTCCTGATATTATGAGAAGAGAGGAGCTGGGTAGCTTTTATTTTGTGTTCATTGTAAAATAATATTTGAGAAGAACGGTTTGCAGTGTGAAGAGAGGAAGGGAAAGATGGTATTTTAGTGAAAATTCCTTCTTTCCCTTTAGACCATCAAGTTTTCGTCTGTCTTATACTTTAAAATTACAAATATTAGAAAGAGCAATCTAGTATAATAGATTCAAAATATGAAGGTATAACAATTTATTTTAAAAAAAAGATAAGTGTAAAGTAGTTTTTTTTTTTTTTTTTTTTTGCCAAAATATAGGGTACGATTATAATTTTTTTTAAAGTCAAAATAGAAATTTAAATTAATTCGATATTATAGTCATAAATTGGTCTTATAATGAGCATATGGGTATTTTGATAATTTTACATGCTTAGAGGTGGTTTAAAAGTGAATTTTATGTTTTCAGGATGTGCACAATGTTTGGAGGCTATTCAGATTATTTTGAATATAGTATTACCATTTTTAGGGTATTCTAGTAATTTTAGAGGTTTTTAATCAATATTTTTATTATGAAATGTGTTACCATTTCATATGAATGAGATTTAGAATTCAATTTAGAGTGATATGGGGTGTTAAATTGAAATTTAATTGTAAATGGAGGTAAACGACATAAATGGGCATTTGTGACTACATCCTGAAGTAGGGGTATTTTAGTCATCTCATATCTAATTATAAAGAGTACCACATAAATAGTCTCTTTATCCCTGAAAATTAAGAGAAGCCATAAATTGTATTGGATAAGAGGAAAACTTAAAACGAAAAACGACTGGTTTTGATCGGGTTTTATATGATTTTGGCCTGCTGAGTGCAAGCGAGGTTGGACCTGTCATGGCTGGATCGCTTGGCATGTCATGCCAGTCGTCAGGCAGGCCGGCATAGTGAGCCGTAGGTTGTTCATGGTGTTAGTCAAAAGGGCACGTCTACCAGTAAGGCAAATTTGCATTTTTGAGGTTTTTGAATGTTTGCGTGGTTTTTCTTAGCCATTTTCACTCCAAATTAAAGTAAGGCAACCTCATTATTTTGTATTTCGATCAATCTAAATTAAATGAATGAAGAAGATTTTAATTAAAAATATAAAAAAATCATGGCTATAACTTTAAATGTATATTTTGAGTCCTAATTGATTTTCTTTGATCCAAATGAGCTTATTGATGAAAAATTATTGCAACATTCATGGAAAATTTTTTATTTATGTTATGAGGTTAAAAATATTGGGATTTAATCAAGTTTTTGATGAGTTTTTAGTTTTATTTTTTATTTAATTGAAAAAATTTGGATTTATGTGTGTAAAGGCATGATTGGAGTTCCTTGACGAGGTATTGTTATGGTTTTGATAAGGAAACCTTGACTAAAGTTATGAGATTTATGAAATTTTGGTTTTATGGGAGATTTAGCTCTTGTTTGGAATAAATGAATTCCACCAAATTTTGTGGAATTCATTTATAAAATTTAGAAAAATTACCATTTTATCTTTATGTTTTACCAAAAATAACTAGTGTACTCTTGTATTTTTCAAAATATACTAAAATTTCCCTATATTTTACCTCCCTTAATATTAAACTATGTTGCCCTTCCGGTCACATTTTATTTTTGGTGTTAATTTTCAATAAAAAGATGAAATTATCCTTATCTTCTACATCTCAACTCTCTAAAATTGTAAGTCAGAAACAATACTGCTATTGTAAGTCAGTCAACTAATATCTCAATCTCTTAGCTTTTTTTTTTTTCCCTTTTCCTATTTTCATTACAAAACTAAGCCCACTCTTAAAAAAACTAGAGGATAGATGATCAGTTTTTCTCTTTAAAAATTTTGGAATTTGAATTTTTGTTTCTGAGAATTTTTTTTTTACACCAATTTCTATTTTTTTTATCTAATGTTTAATTTGAATATTTTGATTATGCGTATATGCAAGAGGAAGTTCTCAAAATGTAATTAGCAGATGAGAAGAAAAAGAGCTGGGAGCTTCCGTATACAAAACAGCTTCATCAATTAGACAATTCTCAAAATTAATGATTAAATAAAATAGAAATAATTCATAGAATTAGATAAAAAAAAAAAAAGGAGAGAACTTAAGAGCTCGAAATTGATGATTAAACAAATAGAAATAATTTATAGAATTGAAAAAAAAAAAAAAAAAAAAAAAGCAAAGAACTTAAGAGTAAAGAAGGTGCTTTTAGGTTTTAAGATATGGACATTCTTGTCTTTTTATAAGGACATTCTATTCTTTTTATATGATATTTAACAGAAAAGGGAAAAACTAGATAGAAGGATACAAGGGTTTAACGAAATCAAAAATTGAAAAAACATAGTGTATGTTTTAAAAATGTAATTTTAACAAAACACGAGGACAAAATCTAATTTTACCTTTAAATTTTTGTGTTTAGTATGAAAAAATAAAGAATTCAATTTGTTGAATTCCAAATGAATTCCACAAACTTAAACAACTCAAAATTTTATGATAAAATTATCTTTCCTCCTAACCTTCAAAACTGTTATGCTAAGAATATTTTAAGAATAAAAACAAATGAATTTTCAATTTTTGAATTTATTCTACACATGAAAAATTCATTTACAAATGTATTCTATCTAAAATTTATGAATGAATTCCATATGCATTTTGAGTTCATTTGTCTCAAATTGATTGTTAATTTCGAAATTGAAAAAAAAAAAAAGTAGAGTTATAGCCTTTGAATGATGTTCAAGATTCCACTTAGTGTTTTATGATTTTAATTAGGTCATAGGTTTTATTCTTATAGTATTTTTAATATAGCTTTATTTGGATTTTTAATTGCTTTAGTTTTATTTATGCAATTATTCAGTTCTTAATTTTCTTCCTTTATTATTTTGATCTCATTTTAGATAGTTTTTGTTGAGCTTTAACTAGGAAATTTTCAATTATCAAATAAGGATGAATGGGGACCACAAATGATGAACTTGGACTCCCATTTGATTAACTCGGACTCCTAACTGTGAAGAAATATGAGACTTAATTATTTTCTACTATAATTTTATTTCTACTATAATTAGGTGATTTCCCTAATTAAACTCGAAGACACGTTAAGAAGTCTTATATAAGGAGGGATCTCTACAATCATTCAAGATTTATTCAACATTCAAAATTTGATATTCATTATTTCATTCTGTACACTATTCTCTCTCTACAAGGCTTCAAGCAATTAAGTTAGATATTAATGATGGGTGTCAAGACCACCAAAAATAATTCCTGTTATCCTTAACCTATGTAATTTGTAGATATGGTGATAAGGATCGAACCCTAGAGAGTAATTTGACCTGATTCTTAATTGAAAGCCAGTAGATCAAATAATAAAAGTACAAGGGAGGGTGTTGTTTGTCAAATATAGTAATCACAAAGCAATTAAAGTAACCAGAGTGCAATAAAAATAAAAGATTAAAATCAATGGAAAAAGATTCAGTCAAAGGTGATTAATAGCATGAAATTCTCCCAATTGGTTATTGATACTGAGATCGTTCAACAATTCGAAAGATCGACAAGTTATAATAATCCTTGAACAAGCGTCTCCAAAAATTCTTTCTAAATTATTAGATTAAACAAGACAAGCGCTAAAAATAATCCCTAACTAGCAAACAATCCTAAACAAGCGATAAAATTTAATTTACTAGTAGCAATAAAAACTGGAAAGACCCTATCCTCATTAACAAACTTTACAAGCGAAGTTCATTTAAAATAGATTGTAAGTTTTCATCATATAATCCAAAAGTCTGGTTACAATTAAATTATATTAACTGCTACTTGATTCAATTCAACTAACAAACAATACGAATTTAGTTTCATTGATAGCTATATGCATTCCTATCAAATTGAACAATGGGCCCTATTGAACAAATAATAAGAAGACAAAAGAGATGGAGTTTCTTATCAATCAAGAAAACAGACAAAGATCAATCGAAATTAAAGAACAAAAATATTGCATTAAGATCTCACAATCGTTGAGGAATTTCTACTTAAAATCTACCTTTGATTGAAACAAAATATTTAGCCACGCATGGCCATGGAGTAAACACAAGGAAAAATAAACTCTAGAATAACTGCTATTTCTAAGATGAGAAGAAGACGATCTCCTCAATAAACTTAAGGTCCCATTTATAACAAGGGAAAGAAATCCTAAACTAGGAAAATAAAACCTAAATATCTTTGGAAAATCCAGTAATTAAAAGAAAATTCAATATTCAAATCTGAGTATCTTTTCTAATCCCCAAAATAGTGGACCAGCTGCTTTAAATGATTTCCTTCTAGCTGGCAAAGCATCCCAATCCCAAACAGCTCTGGATGCGCCTCCTACTAAACTTGCCCAAGCTTAACTTGAAAACTTCCAGGAGCATCCTAGAAATTCAGCTCCAGCTTGATAAACTTCTTCAAAACACCAGCCTCCAAAGCTATTTTCCAAATGAATTTAGCATAATTTACGAAAAATATGAAAACCAAACGAAAATTCTCATTTTAAACCAAAAAGTATCCATAGATAATATTTAAATAAAGAATATTTTATGCTAAATTAACTACTTATCAAATTCTCCCACACTTATCCTATGCTTGTCCTCAAGCATGACCAAAATTCTCAACCAACCCCATATAGAAGTTCACCTACCACAGCATTCTCTATCAAAAGATTGAAAATTCTGGGAGGAAAGGCAAGTAAGGTAATCCTGTCAAGGCACAGTACTCTAGGATTTGGTGCAAATATTCGAAAGAAAAGGAAAGCACATTTCTCTCTCTTTTTATTTATTTATTTATTTATTTATTAGCAAACTTTGAAGAACTCATGTGCATTGCCGCATTTTTTGTTCTCTTTCTTTCTGTTTTTGTTCTCTTTCTTTCTGTTTTTGTTTTTATTTTTTTTTTTATTTTGTTTGCAAACTTTAGAGAACTCATGTGCATTACCGCTTTTTTCGTTCTCTTTCATTCCTTACCTTTCACATTATCGCTTTGCGTGATATGCACCTTCCATCCTTCCAAAACATGCAGCCATATACCAAGAGTAGTGCCTCAAAAAGGTTAAACAAAGTTTTGAAATGTGCACAACAGTGAATTAAGCGCAAGCAAATTGGCAGTTTCACCTTAACTCATGCCTAAATGATTCACACAAAGCCTCAGACAGGTTAAACAAAGTTTTGAAATGTGCACAACAGTGAATTAAGCGCTAGCAAATTGACAGTTTCACCTATTAACTCAAGCCTAAATGATTCACACAAAAGAGAATGATTAAGGGATGCTATCTACGGGGTGGAGAAAAAGGAGGTCTATAATAAAGATTACTAGTACCTGCCTAAAATCTCAAAAATTCAATCTAACGCAGAGAACTCAGTTTAAGGACAAAGAACTTCTCTCAGGAGGTCAAAAGAAAATATCGATCAAGTTAAGGCAAGAGAGAAATTTTGAAATAAAACTTTTCATGTACACATCAAAAAATCAAAATTTCCAAGGGATAAGAACTGAAATTTATTAAATTTTAAGAGCACTTGCTAAAAGAAATATCTAAATCAGGTTTAAGAATATGGACAAAATGCTCAAAAAAATCCAATGCTTTACAAAACATAAACAGAAATTAAACAAATAAAGCACTTCCAAAATCAGACTCCTCCCCCACACTTACTCCTCACATTGTCCTCAATGTGGAATATGAATCAAGTACAAGGAGTTCCTAACTAAATAAATGAAAGAAAAACTAAAGAGAAAGGGTGAGAAACGTCCCTGTGGAAGAGGTTGCCACTGCCTGTGCTAAGTCAGTGGTGGGGGTTGAGATAACCCCAAATGTCGTGAGATGGCCTGCAGGGCAGTGTTGATTTCAGTAACCGTGGAGGTGAGAAAATAGATCTTTGCTTCCAAATGATCAATTCAGGATGCCAAAGATGTTGAGGCCATGGGGGAAGTGTCAAGACGAGCTGACGTTGATGGAGCAGCTGCATTGACCTTTCTTTTGCAGAAGACGTGCTTGTGTTGCAGGATAACAGGACCTGCAGCAGCAAAAACAAAAATGCCACCTTCCTAACAGCATAGTAATCCCATAGAATCCAAAATAGACAAATTCAAAGAAGGCATTTCACAAGCAACATGCAGGTTATTGTCATCTAGGTCGAGGAATCCCTCTCTAACAGCCAACATAGTAATAATTGAACCTAAGAGCATGCCTCTCCTAGCTACAATTATTCTTTCAAACTGGGTAGCAAGCCAATAAACGAGATTAACTGTCCTTTTATTCACCATGCACCATAAGATAAGTAACTCAGCTTTTGAAAGAATAGTGGTGTCCTTATTTCGGCCAGAAAATGTAGAGGCTAAAAAGCGGTGAATATATCTCAAAGCTGCATTCTAAATAAGTTTAGCCTTAGACCGGCTAGCATTGAAGGTGATGTCAGACTGGCCACTGAGTGTCCTATATTCCTCTAAAGCTTGAAAATCATCAGGATAATCACAGTAAGCATGTAAATACTCAGGACTCTTAGCCGACTCACTATCAGTGAGACCCATAGCAATACTAAAATAAGTGACAGAAAAGCTAAGCATTTGACCCAACAATCTAACTTGAATGGTACCAGGAGTACACAACTGAAAAGATTCAGATGAATGATCAAACTCAAAAGTAGAGTAGAATTCCCTACATAACTCTATGTATGCAGGACGTTTGCGGCAAAAGAATTCTCTCCATCCTATATTATCAACAGTCATAGAATTCATCATGCAATTTGAGCTCGATAAGAGTTTGCTCATCAATGGACTTACAAGGCACAACATCAAGGTGTTGGAAAATATCATACCTTTTCTTGTGCGCTACGACAACGAAATCCAGTGTTCCGTTCAAGTCAGCAGTGCCAGGCGGGTACTTGCTCTTCCCTTTCCATATCCTAGCTCGGCCTTTAGGTGGAGCATGCTCTTTCCCCTCGTCAGCGCTTGAGACAGGCTGTGCCGCGTCGGTATGGGCACCAACGGCCGGCTCTTGGCCACTGTAGACACGGATAAGTGGCATGGAGGTGGAATTTTAGCGGAATCAGACTCATCTATCAACTCGGGTCGTAGGCCCGCTTCTTTAGCGCTATGGCAGTTTCCGCAAGTTCCCTAGTCTTCTGGGTTTGGGAACGGGTCTGTCTCCGAGAAGAAGGAGGAGGCAGAACCGATTTGGGCTTCTGTCGCCTGAGTCGAGCAATAGTGGCGACATGACCGGTGGGACGTGCGGTGTTGAGAGGTAAGGGGGCGAGCGCCGTACCCGTTGATGGCGATGGAGATTGCGACGCGTCTGCGTCTCCGGAACTGTAGCGCGACTCAGACAGCAAGGGCGATGCAAGACGTCGCTCCACCAGAGCTGAACCGACGGGGAGCCTGGCGGCTTGCTGCTTGGTGCGCGGCATCCGACAGATGAAGAATCGAGCCGCTCTGCTTTGCAATCTCGCTCCTGCGTTTCCTTGGAATGGCGTTTGGATAGCTAACTTTTCTAACAAAAAGTACAAATGGAAAAAATAGGGCAATTGTAAATAAAAAGAAAAAGAAATAATAAAAATAAAATAAAATAGATAAAGAAGAAAAATAAAAAGAAATAGTAATTAAAAGAGAATACTAAAGATAAAAACACTCTTACTATTACTATTACTGAAAGGGAAAAATAGAAATAAAAGTGGCAATTAAAAACCATTTTAACCATGAGAAAGTAATTTCAACTTCTTTGGTATTCAGCTCTTACCCAGAAAAGAAATCATGCCGTTTTAGTGGAGGGGAGATAGAAGATGACTCAAAAAATAAAAGAAAAATGAAAACAAAACTTAAAAGTGAATAAGATAAAAAGGCTTGGGCGAGCCTAGTATTGGGTTGCCTCCCAACAAGCATCCTTGTTTAACGTCTTAGGCTAGACATTCCTATCTCAATCCACCACCTTTCGACTTTCCAAATTCATTTCTTCTGGCTCAGAAGCCTTGAACCCTTCATAAAATGGCTTGAGACGGTGGCCATTAACTTTGAAACTCTTGTCAATTTCCATGCTCTTAATATCTACCGCATAATGAGGAAATACATTAGTAAAAAACGAAAGGC
This sequence comes from Jatropha curcas, assembly GCF_041381405.1. Classification (NCBI taxonomy): domain Eukaryota; kingdom Viridiplantae; phylum Streptophyta; class Magnoliopsida; order Malpighiales; family Euphorbiaceae; genus Jatropha; species Jatropha curcas. The sequence goes on from NC_143151.1 coordinate 22,436,684, forward strand.
CCTATCAATCTAGACTTTAATTTGCCAGGAAATAATTTTAATCTTGAATAAAAAAGTAAAACTTTCTGTCCAATTTCAAAATTTTTTTCTGGTGATCATTTTGTCATGGAAAGTCTTGGTCTTGTCTTTATAGACCCTGGCACTTTCATAAGCTTCATTTTCTATTTCTTCTAGCTCTTGCAATTGTAGCTTTCTCTTATAACCTACTTCCACTAGCCTCATGTTGTATTGCTTAACAACCTAAAACACCCAGTGCTCTAGCTCTACTGGTAGGTGACATGGCTTACCAAAGACTAAGCGATATGGGGACATTTCTATGCGGGTCTTATATGCTGTCCGATAATTCCAGAGAGCATCATCTATTTTAAGGCTCCAGTCTTTCCTAGTGGGATTAGCTATCTTTTCTAATATAGACTTTATCTCTCTATTAGACACTTCAGCTTGCCCACTTGTCTGAGGATGATAGGTCATAGAAATACAGTGTGTAACTCTGTACTTCTTCAAGAGACTAGCCCGAATTTTATTGCAAAAATGAGTCCCCGATCACTTATGATAGCTCTAGGTATGCCAAACATGAAAAAAATGTTACTTTTGATGAAATTCACCACGATCTTAGCATCATCAGTCTTGGTAGCTTTGGCTTCCACCCACTTTGATACATAATCTACATCAAGCAAGATGTATGAATTTCCATAGGATGACGAAAACGGTCCCATGAAATCGATACCCCACACATCTAAGATTTCACATATCAGTATGGGAGTGAGTGACATTTGATCTCTCCATCCTAAATTTTCAGTTTTGCAATTCTCACAAGTTTTGCAAAACAAGTATGAGTCGCGAAACACTACATGCCAAAATAAACCACAGGATTAGGCAAGGTTTTGACTCCTCCTTGTTGAGCAAGTATTTAAGTGTTACTTGATCAGAATAAACAGTCACTTTGGTCCCTAACAGATAGGACCGAAATTTCTCCAATGCAAACACAATTGCCAAAGCTCTTTCTCTGTGGTAGAGTAATTGTGTTGCACATTGTCCAATGTCCTTGACACATATTATATCATATACGGAATTTTCTCGATTTGTTGTCTTAGGACAGCCCCTACCGTATGATTGCTCGCATCACACATGATCTCAAAAGGATATTCCCAATTTGGAGGCTGAATTATTAGTGTAGAAATAAATTCTTCCTTTAGCTTGTCAAATGCTTTTTTACATGCTTCGTCGAACTCAAACGGCACATCCTTTTGATGGAGCTTACAAAGATGTCACCTTTGAAAAATCCTTTATGAAATGCCTGTAAAATCTTGCATGACCAAGAAAAGAACGAACGTCTCGCATACTAGCGGGGTAAGGTAATGACTTAATCACATCAATCTTAGCCTTATCTACTTCAATACCTTTAGAGGAAACAACATGACCTAAAATCATACCTTTTTCCACCATAAAATGGCATTTCTCATAATTTAAAACTAAGTTTGAATCTAGACATCTTTCCAATACCTTTGTGAGGTTAGTCAAACATGCATTAAAAGAGTCGCCATAGAAGGTGAAATCGTCCATGAACACTTCTATTATATTTTCTACATAGTTTGAGAATATACTAACCATAAACCTTTAGAACGTAGTTACGGTGTTGCAAAGTCCAAACGGCATTCTTCAATGGGCAAAAGTGTCGAAGGGACAAGTGAAAGTCGTTTTATCCTGATCTTCGGGTGCCACAGTATCTGAAAGAAACCTAAATAACCATTAAGACAACAATAGTGAGAACATCCAGCTAATCTCTCGAGCATTTGATCAATGAAAGGGAGTGGAAATTGGTCTTTTCTAATGGATACATTTAGCTTTCTATAATCTATACAAACTCTCCACCAATTTTAAACCTGGGTGGGCACCAACTCCCCTTCAGCATCCTCAACCACTGTGATACCCGTCTTCTTGGGTACGAATTGGACTGGGCTCATCCAATTGCTTTCTGAAATTGGGTAAATCACACTGCATCCAGAAACTTTAAAATTTCCTTTTTCACTACTTCCATCATCGGTGGATTCAAGCGTCTTTGAGCCTCTCTACTTGGTTTCCTGCCTTCTTCTAACAAGATTCTATGCATACACGTGGATAGACTCATCCCTTTAATATCAGTTGTTGTCCACCCAATAGCCTCTTTATGGTCACAAAGGACTCGAACCCGCTTTTCTTCTTCCATCTCGCTGAGCTTGTTAGAGACAATCAGTGGAAGTGTTTCTCCTTCACCCAGATATGCATATTTCAGATGATTAGGCAATGGTTTCAGTTCTAACTTAGGTGCCTGCAAAACAAATCGTAAAAGTTTGGTGTGAGAAGAAGGTAATTCCAAACAACAGGTTTTAAAACTTCTCTTCAAGTTTTACCAGGCTGTTTATATTAATGCTCCTGCATAACACTACATTAAGCTCAACATTAACATTATGCTCATAAAGATCTTGAATCAAAGGATCAACAACATCAATACCATAAAACATGAGACACATCACATGGATATTTATGGCATCATACACATTAAATTTAATTATTTCTCCATCAAACTCCTTGGTGAGTGTACCATCATGAGCATCTATTTTTGCTCTAGCTATGCTAAGAAAAGGTCTTCCAAGCAAAAGTTCAGACGAAGTGGAGGATTTATCATCCTCCATATCAAGCATATAAAAATTAGTAGGAAAAATCAATCCATCTACCTGCACTAAAACATCCTCTAACACTCGACAATTGGATCACAACAGATGTTTCGTTTAATGGACTAGCATTTAAACAAGAGTAAATAGAAAATAGCATGATATTTATCGAAGAACTGAAGTCACACATAGCCTTCTTTATTCTGATATTGCATATTTTATAAGAGATACCGAACATACCTCGATCCTTGCACTTGGGGGGTAACTTTCTTCGCAACATGGCAGAAACATTCTCCCCTACACTTACCTTTTTGTAACTAGCTAGCATCTTCTTATTTGTACAAAGCTCCTTCAAAAACTTTACATAGCGAGGAATTTGTTTAATTACGTCTAACAATGGTATATTTACCTCCACCTTGCGAAAAGTCTATAGGATCTCTTTTGCTTTCTTATCCTTCTTCGATATAGCTAATCTTTTAGGAAAAGGGGGTTGAGTTACCAATGGCAGTGGTCTGGGCAAGCTTACTTCTAAATTCTCAGTCTGTTCATTATGCGAAATCTCTACTTCTTTTTCAGCACGTTTCTTCGGGCCATTGTCACCTCTCTTTGGGGCTGGGTTCCCAGCTCCTTCATACTTCTTAAAGTGATTGCACTTGTATTTTGCTTAAGGTTGATGACAGTTTGAGATGGTAGCTTCCCTTGGGACTCCAACTTACTTAGAGAGGTAGCTAACTGCCTCATTTAATTCTCCAAGTTCTGAATACTGGTCTTGGTCTCTTGCTGAAACTGTTGAGTGTTAGCTGCAAGTGACTTAACAATATCTTCAAGAGACATACCTATTTTTGAACCCGCTTGAGGTTGTTGCTGAGGCGATAAATACTAGTATTGATGCGCATTCTGCGGCCTTCCTCCATAGTTAAAGTTCGGGTGATCCCTCTACCCTGGATTATAAGTATTTGAGTAGGGATCATATTTCCTTTGAGGTTGGCCAGGAAATCCTCGTACAACATTCACTTGTTCCTGATCTCCTTCTTGTAGAGTGGGAGACATATCGGCTGGGTGTTTAGGAAAAGCACAAATCCCACACACTTTAGCTTGTGGGTACATACCTATAGCAATACTTTGGACTAAACTTGTTAGCTCATTAAGCTTATTTTCAATGTTAGAGTCACCTACTTGATTGACCCTCCTTAGTAGATCCTGACATCTCCCAAACTGTTGCGTGTTAGTAGCTATGGTGAATATGATCTCTCGGGTTTATCGAGGAGTTTTGTTAACAAGAGCCCCTCCACTCACTGCGTCAACCATCCTTCTTTCCAACTCTAACATTCCCTTATAGAGATATTGAATCAAAGGACTGTTCAGTAATCCCATATTGTGGGTAGCTTGCACAAAGTCTCTTAAATCTCTCTCAGTAGTCATGGAGGGTTTCCGCATCTTTCTGCTTGATTCCACTTATTTCCCTTTAAATTATAGCTGCTCTTGAGGCTGGAAAATATTTTTCCAGGAAGAGTGGGACCCTATCATCCCACGACATAATTAATCCTGCGAGCAAGTAGAATAACCATTCCTTAGCGGCATCTTGCAAAGAGAATGGAGACACTCTCAGCTTGATCTGCTCTTCTGTCACTCCTTGCGCTTTCGTGCTTGAACAAACTACATGGAATTCCTTCAAATGTTTATTTGGGTCTTCATTCTCTAACTCGCAGAAGGTAGGAAGTAAGAGAATCAACCCTGACTTCAGCTCAAATGCCACCTCTAGATCTGGATAAGTGATGCAAAGAGGTTATTGATCCAATAGAGGTGCGTGAAGCTATCTCAAAGTTCATTCTTCACCCATTGCTTCCTCTTCCACTAATTTGATCTCTTCTTCTTCGGATTTAGTTGAAAATTCTGCCAATTCAAGCACTGGTTCCTCTAAAGGAGGTATGGACGCCGTGGCTTCCTGCTTCTTCCGTTGTTTTGCTACTTTCCTTAATGCATAGGCTATTTTCTCAATTTCTAGATCAAAGTTGAGATTAGTTTTTTCAGACTTGGTCATCAAAATAATAAATCAGATTTAAATTAGCCCCCGGCAACTGTGCCAAAATTTGATGTGTTCGAGACTACCAAAAATAATTCCTGCTCTCCTTAACCTACGTAATTTGTAGATATGGTGAGAAGGGTTGAACCCTAGAGATTAATTCAAACTGATTCTTAATTGAAGGCCAGTAAAACAAACAATAAAAGTAAAAGGGTGTTGTTTGTCAAGTATAGTAATCATAAAGCAATTAAAGTAACTAGAGTACAATAAAAATAAAGATCAAAATCAATGAAAAATGATTCAGTCAAAGGTGATTCATAGCATGAAATTCTCTCAATTGATCATTGATATTGAGATCATTCAAAATTTGAAAGATCGACAGGTTATAATCCTTAAACAAGTGTCTCCAAAAATTCTTTCCAAATTATTAGATTAAACAAGACAAGCGCTAAGAATAATCCCTAACTAGCAAACAATCATAAACAAGTGGTAGAATTTAATTTATTAGCAATAATAAAAACTGGAAAGACCCTGTCCTAATTAACAAACTTTACTAGCGAAGTTCATTTAAAATAGATTATGAGTTTTCGTAATATAACCCAAAAGTTTGGTTACAGTTAAATTATATTAACTGCTACTTGAATCAATTCAACTAAACAATACGAATTTAGTTTCATGGATAGCTATATCCATTCCTATCAAATTGAATAATGGGCCCTATTGAGCAAATAATAAGAAGACAAAAGAGATGGAGTTTCTCATCAATCCAAAAAACAGACAAAGATTAATCGAAATTAAAGAACAAAAATATTGCATTAAGATCTCACAATCGTTGAGGAATTTCTACTTGAAGTCTACCTTTGACTGAAACAAAATATTTAGCCACGCATGGTCATGGAGTAAACACAAGGAAAAATAAACTCTAGAATAACTACTATTTCTAAGATGAGAAGAAGATGATCTCCTTAATATACTTAAGGTCCTATTTATAACAAGGGAAAGAAATCCTAACTAGGAAAATAAAACCTAAATATCTTTAGAAAATCCAATATTCAAATCTAAGTATCTTTCCTAATCCCCTAAATAGTGGACCAACTGCTTTAAATGATTTCCTTCTAGGTGGCAAAGCATCTCAATCCTAAACAGCTCTGAATGCGCCTCCCACTGAATTTGCCCAAGCTTAGCTTGAAATCTTCCAGAAGCATCCTAGAAATTCAGCTCCAACTTGGTAAACTTCCATAAAACTCCAAGAATTGGCCTTTGAAGCTCTTTTCCAAATGAATTTAGCATAATCTACAGAAAATATGAAAACCAAATGAAAATTCTCATTTTAAACCAAAAAGTATCCATAGATAATATTTAAATAAAAAATATTTTATTGTAAATTAACTATTTATCAATTAAGATTCAAGGAAACAATTCAAATCAAGTGTCAACTACTTTTTATTCTTAAACTCTTCTTATTTTATTTTTAATATTCATAATGTTTATGGAAATATTTATAGATTTAATTTAATTACTATATTGAACTAAATTTCTATTACTAAGAATTTGATATAGCTTAATTTGATTTCCAATTTATAAAGTTAGATTTGATTTTCTTTGTTCATGATAAAATTTCATTGTGCTAATGCTTCAAAATAAAGTTTCTTCCTTTGATTTATTTATTCCATTAATTACTACAGAAAGAAGGGCATTAATATGAAAAGGATAATAAATCTCATGAGAATAATAACTTGAAGCGAGAGCTATATAGTTTAACTCATTAGAGGTTTTCATAATGATTTAATTTGTGTTTGGTTACACTATTGAGAGATAGGTGATTGAATTTGATTAAAATAGCTAATAATACATCGAGAGAGCTTGTTAGTGATTTTAGGGTTATTTATTCTACCTTGAATAATTAAAATTGATTATTAAATTAATGGGATAAATTCAATAAAATTAAGTAAAGTAAAATTCCTAATAGCCTTTATCCATTGAATTTTCTGTACTATCACTTGTTTGAATTCTCTTAAGTTTAATCTTTTATTTTATTTCTTTTCTTTTAATTTTTTAAACAATTCTTTTTACTGTCATTTAAATAATAATAAGTTAAAGTATTTTTGGTACTTGATATATGATTCTTGTGGGAACTATACTTTACTCACTCTTTATTGATTGTTACAATTTCATACACTTGTGAAATTGCCCATCAAGTTTTTTCCAAGGATTGACATAAAAATATTAATACTAATTAACCTATTATTAATTTACATATTTTTATTATTTTAATTTATTCTATTTTTTTATTGATTGAAAACAAATTCCCTAATAGCCTTTATCCATTGAATTTTCTCCATGATCACTTGTCTGAATTCTCTCAAGTTTAATCTTTTGTTTTATTTCTTTTCTTTTAATTTTCTAAAACAATTCTTTTTACTATCATTTAAATTTGATACTTGGTATATAAGTCTCATGAGAACGATACTCTACTCACTCTTTATTACATATTACGATTTCATGCACTTGCAAAATTGCCCATCAAGTTTTTGCCGAGGATTGACATTCCAAATATTAATACCAATTAACCCATTATTAATTTATGTATTTTTGTTATTTTAATTTTTTTTATTGATGGAAATTTTTGTTTGTTTTTTCCTTTATTTATCAATTTTTATTTTTATTATTTTCTTGTGAAGTATTTTAAGATATTTTATTGACAAATATTAACCAATTTTAGTCAACAACATTTGAGTCATTTTATGCCACTTGGACAAGTGTAGATGCTCAAATTTTGCCCCTAAAGGTTCGGTGATGATAAACCGTTTTTTACATAAGTTTGGACCAGGATTCTTGATTGTCCCAATTTTTGGACCAATAGTCTGTGAATGAGATAATATACATGTTTAACCATTTTTATATTTTCGGGTCACTGGGCGTTTCGCGATGAAACGGAGCCCGAAAAGCGCAAAAGGCCCCCCTGGCACTTTCCAATGAACCACCTCATTTTGCATGCCACCCAATCTGATTCTGTAAAAGTGGGCTCGGCCCTATTTTGGGGCCTACCAATGACATTTTTGCCACGTAAGCCCTAAAATAGGGCTACACATCCCCATTTGTCTATAAATAGTGCATTGGAAATTGTGTTAAGAAAGATTTTTTGGAAACTTTAAGGAAACTATTGCATTTTCAAAACTCAACTGAAAATCAAAGCTAAACCTGTGTTTTCTCTTTGGTTTAAGTTGTGATTCATCCATTTCTAATCATAAAAAACCTTAAGGATTCATTACAAATTCCAAAAACACATTTATCTAATCTTAAACTCGGATTGTTGGATCAAGAATCAACTTTTGGGTTCCATTATTCATCCTTACATAAACTTTGGGGAAATCTTCAAAAAGGTAGCTTTTGAGGGCATTTAATTCGTTTTTCCATCTCTTTTTCATTTTCTTTTAGTTTTAAATCACCATTTTTGAGCCTGGTTGTGAGGGACACCCAGAATCAACCAAAAGAGTCTTTTTGTGCTAAAGTAGCATGTTGATAGCCATAATAGCACAAGCAACTACGTGTGGTGTGCGCCACAAGCAAGTGGCTCGCACCACTTCCCCACAAACCTGCCTCTTTATGCTCTGTTTATTCTCTATGGCTTCCTAATCAGGGAAGGGCCTAGTGCCATTACATGTCGCACACGCCACTTTACCTGTGGCACCAGACACTTCATTTAAGTAGTCCAGAATGATAATAATCAAAAAAACTGTCCCGATTCGGATATCCAGTGGCAAAGCTCCAACCTCAATTGGTCTGGGATGCGTTTTTGTCTACAGATGGATTCAATGAACATCAATAAATAAGATTTTGAGTAGTGATGGGTTTATTTGTTCATCATTCATGATGAACATCAAGACCTTAAACTCTAATTTTGCTCTAATCTTTAATTAATGCCTTTAAATTAATGTTCTTTACATTAATTTTTGTCCCCACTTTCTTTGGATGGTTTATTTCATGTTGTATGGATGAGATTGTGTGCTTGATTGACATGCTTTCCAAAATTGCATTAAAAAGTATTTTACACCTCAATTTTAGTTAATTGTATTATTAAATCATTGTGAATTAATGGATAACGAGGAGGCCGGTTTAATCGGGCGATATAGGTGCCTAACACCTTCCCAATATCTTACCTAACTCCCGAACCCTATCTCTGGTCTAAAACCAAGTTAGTTGATACCAAAGAATGGACTAATTTGAGAATTTTTCCTAAAGAGGGTGGCAACTCCTAAAACTAAAATCTTCAATGTAAGAGATATTTTCAATCCCTTTTTCAAAAGGATCGCCATTTCTGAGGATTAATAAAACGTGTTTAATAAGAAAAAAACCGCTTTAAATAAAAAAAATCAACCAAACCCTTCCGATTAGATTTTTTCGTCTTTAGCAAACAATCACTCGTCCTCAACAAGATTTAACAATTTGGTAGAAAGATTTTCTTATAATAATCTTATAATCAGTATCTCACTTCCTTATTTTACCATGGATTAAATGATCCAACAAGAAGTTGGATAGATATTAGAGATTCAACAAAATGAATATCCTTCACTGTAGCTCTATTATTGATTTTATGCTTCAAACTAAATGAATGATTAATTGATACTTTTAAGCTACTAATTATGTCAATAAAATGTTCCTTAATGATTGAAAACCCTTGCCCTAAAGATTTATCACATGATTAATGATAGTGATTCATGAGATTATTTAAATTAATGACCAAACCAGGACTTATATTTGAATCTAGTTTCTACATATATTATGCTTTAGAATATCCATTTTACGATAAAAATAATTTAAGGTCCTAATGTGCATGAATTATTGGATATAATTGGTAGTTTTGTAAGTTGTTTGCTACAAGGTCGGTGCAGTGGCAATAAGAATGATTTGTTTTGGACTTAATCTTTAATGGACAACTAGCCTTAATGGAATTTTAGTGATTCTTCGTGAGTTATGAAGAATTTTATTGGAGAGGTTTTTTTAGATTTTCAATGCCACAGAACAATGCTTAAATGTATATTACAGAAGTCAAGGCGCAAAGCAAATTGCATGAATGTTGGGTAAATGCTATAAATGGACTATGGTTCAATTGTAAAATGAGATAAGAATGAGCTATGATTGAGCTGTGAAATGAACTATGAAAGAGCTATGAATAGGGATGGAAGTGAGACGTGTATTTTAATTTTGAAATCAAAAGATCATTTTTCACATTAATAGAGCATAATTGCAAACATAAATAAATTAAATATCCACCACAACTAATTAAATATACAAAGAAAGGAGAGAAGAAAAGAATTACATCCGCAAATAATTAACAAATCTACAACTAATAATTACAACTCCTTTAAAAATAACCAGCAACTAATTAATTACATCTCCTTTAAAAATATCTTACAACTATTTAATTACATTCCTACAAATAATGAGTAAATAAATAAACAATTTAATCAAATAATCTCAACCATTTATCTAATAAATATACCATACACCCTTAATCATTCATCTAATAAATATATTTAATAACCAAATAAATAATAAAATCTCAGATAATTAATTATAATTACAAAAATAAGACAAAACAATAATAATTTAAATTATGATACAACTAAAGAATTAACACTAAATAAATTACACTTATCATAACTCAACTAAAAAACATTTAAAATCAAATAAAACTTAGAGAAGGTCCGCGCTTTGTGCGAGGTGCTATTTATAATTTAGGTTTACGCGGATTGCATTATTAAATTATCGTGTTATAATAGAAATTGTAATGTCATTAATTTATATTAAATAATTATATATCAACATATTTTTTTATTTAAACAGATTTGAAAAAGATTTAAACATTTTCTAAGGCTTATAAATAAAATTTTTTTGTTATCATTTTTGTGGCTTTCAATGGTATAACCTGACAAAAGAGAGAACGTTGAAAGCCACTTGCAGGTGTTTGAAAGTTATGATACTATATTTGAAGCATAGTTGTCCAGGAAATCCATAGCTGTGATTTGAAGTAGCATAAGCATAGCTCTGTTGCATGTTGATTGAGTTCTGGGTGCTAAAACTACCAGTAGAAACTTTCCAAGCTGAATCTGAATGCTTTATCCCACCAACAGAAGTTCTCAAGTAATTTTCCTTCTGTAATCTGATAAAAATAAGCACGATATTTCTGCATAAGAGAGTTTTTCTTTCTCAGAATTTTCTTATTAATAACAGAGGATTTGTAGGCGACTATCTCTTGTGCTATTTAGTTTTTTTTTTTTTTTTTAAATGGATCTTATCCTCATTAGTTTTTTTTTTTTTTTAAATTGTATTTATCAATTTATGAATAAATTATATAAAAATAAAATCCAAATCCACAGTATCTGAATATGAAATATTAAATAATCAGTAAACACAAATCACTAAAGAGAAGCCTATAATAATCAAATTTAGGATATTTATCTCTTATGACAGCAAAATAATTGAAATTTCTATCTAGAAATCTCAAATTTAAAATTCTGTTAATATTTAGAAATCTTCTTATTTGTCTAATTATTTAATTTAAATACTTCTTATGCTTTTTTGGCACTTAAGCACATTATCTTAAAAAAAAAAACCTAATAACATACAGAGAAGAAAAGATACTGATAAAACCCATTAATCTTTTTTCAATGAGGTAATAATCTTTTTTCAATGAGGTAAAAAAAGTCATAATCTTGTAAAAGCCGATAAGTGCACTCAGTGTAACTCATTCTTTGTTCATATTCAAACCTCTTCTCCAAACAAATAAATTAAACCTGCGAATTAAAATAAAATAAAATTTTATTAGCAATGATTTTGATTAATTTAGAAATACCTTAAGTTGATCTTGAGCCAATATCACCCTTACAATGGGAGATCAACAGGCAATGTCTCTACACTCAACCCTGTACCCCTACATCTTGAAAAGAACAAGTTAATTTATAAAAAAACAAATTAACAAATGCAGAAAATTGAAAAAAAAATTATGTTTATTTTCTTGGTCTAAATAACTATTCATATAATAGAAAATAATTGGATGTCAAGCAAATTACTCGAACAATTTGGTAATTATTTTTTTTCTTTTTCCATATATTCCTCTAATTCAAATATATAAGAGAATGTAACATATATGCATACATACAGCAAATAAGTTGTACATCAACATAATGATGAATCCAATTGCCAAAACTTAATTTCAACCCACTGAGTGGGTGGTTCCTGTGAATGTGATGTAGGAAGGAGGCAACTATAAATCAATCGAACTTAAAAGCAAAATAGAGAGAGGAATGAGAGAGGAGGCGGCCATTAATCAATCCAACTTGAAAGCAAAATAGAGATAGGAATGAGAGAGTTGAAAACCCAGTATAAATAAATATATATAAATAGATATTAGTATTTATTTTGTAGATAGGAAAATATTCAAAAAATTCAAAGTTGTATTTATCTATTAAGATAAAACAATATTTAAAAAGATATATATCCAATTAAAATATAGAAAAGTGAAGAGCAAAAAAAGAAAAATTCCAAATTTCTAAAAGTAGGAAAATTAGAATGTTCAAAAAAATAAAGCGTCACGTCAATGTTTTTAAAATATTTTTTGCTTATATATATATATATATATATATATATATATATATATATATATATATATATATATATATATATATATATTACATAAATTATTAAAAATAAAAAAAAATCAATTTGAAAAATCAGAATTAAGATAAATAAGAAAAATATAATATAACAAAATGAACAACACAAAAATACGAGGACAATCATTCAATTAACCTACGAAAACTTATATTCTTCATTAATATTAATACTAAATTGATTTGACTATACACTACTTAGATTCATTTTTATATAATACAAATCATATTTAAATAAGTATTTACAACAGAACAAATAGATTAAATGAAAAAAATAAAATGATCAAAATACAACTCTATCAAGCAACTAAAGAGAGAAAAACAACAAGAATGGATTAAATAGATTGATGCTCTCAACTTAAAGAGTTATTTTTACCTTTTATTGGTACCTTTTCTTTATGTTCTATCTTCTTCTTTTTTGCTAGGGTTTTTCTTTTTTTCTCTTTTTGCTGCATTTTTGCTGTCTTTTCCTACGTTTTTGCTCTCTTTTCCTTTATCCTCCTTTCACATTTTTGCTTTCTTTGTTCTTCCTCCCCCTTTTTTAACGTGATATCCGTTATATATATATATATATATATATCATGCGACTGGGTTTTTAATTTACACCTTACACTACAAAAAAAACGCCACATTGCCAACGATTTTTGCGACGGACTTAAATCGATCGCAATTTTGCGACCGATTTGCGACTTATAGGCAAACAGTCGCAAATTTTAGCGCTAAAAATTTTCGCGAGTTTGGTTTTCGGTTTGCGACCCGTGTACTACGGATTTGCGACCGATTTTGCGACCGCTTTGCGACTAATAGTTTTTCTGTCGCAAAATTGTGCCCGTCAAAAATAGAGATAAGTTCTGAGACCGACTGGCGACAAAATTGCGACCGATATTTTGCGACCGCCGTATTGAGTCGCAAATCGGTCGCAATTTTGTCGCATAGTAAAACGACGTCGGACAATTAAAAATTGCAACCGATGTTAATTAAGTTTGCGACCGATTGGTCGATCGCAAACGTTAGGGCTTTAAACGCGACACCCTCTACTTTTTCTTTCTTCTTCTTTCTCTCTTCTCCTTCTCCTCTCCTCTCCTCCGTCCGTAGCACCGCTCTAGCCCCTCCTGAGAACGCTCCAGCTCGCCTGACGCCGCCACCGCCGCTCCGGTCACTCCTCAACGCCGTTCGCCACCGTTTGGACATTATTTGAGGTAAGACTGATTTGCATTTTATTTTTTTTCGAATTTTTTTTTCTTTTGCGATTTATGTGTTTTTTGCAATTTATTATTATTGTTACTGTTATTATTATTATTATTATTAATATTGTTAATGTTGTTGTTATTATTATTATTATTATTATTATTATTATTTTTGGCGTAAATTGTTACTGTTATAGTATTATTATTATTATTATTATTATTATTATTATTATTATTATTGTTAATGTTATAATTATTATTATTATTAATATTGTTATTGTTATTATTTGACAAAATAATATTGTTAAATAATATTACTGTTATAGGTTTAACCTTTTTTTTTTAATTTTGTTGAAAAATAAATCGCATTTATACTATAATTAGAGTTACAAACATCAATAACAACTAGAGTTTAATCCCAAATTAGTTAGAATTTGCTATATAAATCATTTGGTTCAATATATCCTATGTTCAAACTAATAGTAATTAAAAGCAAAGTATATAATTACAAAAGGTTTAAAATACATTTTGAGGTAAGAAAGAAAAATTATGAAATAAAACAGAAATTTAAAGACACAAAAAAGATTGGAAAAAAAAAACCATCAACAAAAATAGATTGGGTATTAAAGAAAATGAAAAGAAGAACAAAACTAGTTTTGAAATTTTTCTAAAAAGAAAGAAAAGAAGAACAAAACAAGTAATATAATTAGACACAAAAAAGAAAAGGAAAAAGAAAAAGAAAGAAAAATATCTGAATTATATGTATAAGTGAACTTTAATTTATTTCTTCTAACTTATATGTCTTCATCTCATTTATAAAAATAAAAAAAACATTTCACTCACAACAACAAAATACAAATTTCTAATTGAAAAATAATTCCCAATTCACATAGCAAGAATATACAATAATGAAATTAGCCTTTTCAATAATGAGAAATTAGGTAAGAGAGAATAATTGTGCAAGAATCCTATTTTTGGGTAGTAAATTCATAAATGTGACTCAATTTTTTAGCAAGCACCAAAAATGCATAACGACAAGTAAAGGAATCAAGCAGAGAGCAAATTAACTCGTGCTAAAAACTAAAAAAATAAAAATAAGTAAAAAGAATTGCTTGATAAATGAGAAAGTAATATGAGAACTGCTAAACGACATAGAAAAATCAAAAAGACCCCCTCAAAATTACTCATAGAAACACAGATATATAGTAAACATTTTCTTGAGATATTAAACATTTTTATTGAATTTTACAAAATGAAATTTTTTTTTTCAAAAGTTACATGCACTTAAAGAATTACACAGTTAATCTATGTTATAATTGCATTCTAATTAATTTAAAATATCAGTTTTTATCCTTGCTATTTAGGTAAGATAATTAGAATATGTAAATATTGTAAGGCTCTTAAATTTGAAGAATCTATTATTATTATATGGAATTAAAAGGTTTTTAATTGTTAAAAAAAAAAAAAGAAGTTAGATAGGATGTTAAATACAAACACGGCTAAACATAGATTAGAAAATTGAACTACCAAAGTGAATTAATTTTATTCAGTTTAGTTTGATTCAAGTTTTTATTTTTTTTATTTTTTTGTGTGTGTTTTAAATATTAGGTTATTACATATTCTTAATTATTGGCAACTCTTTCTTGAGAAGTTTTGGCTGTATTTTTCTTTATTTTATATTATTGTCGTTATTATTCTTAAATATGTTTTTATTAAATGAATGATGAGTTTGGATTGGAGGCCT
Source organism: Jatropha curcas (assembly GCF_041381405.1). Lineage (NCBI taxonomy): Eukaryota > Viridiplantae > Streptophyta > Magnoliopsida > Malpighiales > Euphorbiaceae > Jatropha > Jatropha curcas. The sequence continues at coordinate 22,451,962 of NC_143151.1, forward strand.
AGTAGTGGCCATTTTGCCTTTGGAGAATATTGGTATGATATAGAAGTGTTTATTGAAGTGTCTTTGTATTTGAGATTTGATTGTGTTGTGCCGAAATGCTGCCGAATTTTTTTTCAAAAAATTCAATATGTAGAATAGTACACTTACCTTTATTATAGTAGGTATATATATATATAACCTTTGTATTGAATAAATGAACTTAGTGATTTTACATTTATATATAGTTACCCTTATTATAGAAATAACCTTAGTTATAAGTGTAAATTGAACATTACATTATTGGCATATTTTAAGTATGGTTTAGACTAATGCAATTACATATAATTTACCCTTTATAAACATATTGTTAATTAGGTAAAAAAATGCAAAATAATCGAGATTGGATATACTGGAGGTTCGAGGTCAATGAGATATTAAGACAAAAGTTCCTGCAAGGATTGGATGCGTTTATACAGTTTGCAGTTGGTAATCCTAGTTTTATGGATGGTAATAAGTTGAGGTGTCCATGTAATCACAACAAGTGTCGAAATCGAGCCTTCTTAGACATCGATACAGTGAAACTTCATTTGTGCAAAAATGGGTTCGTGGGTTCATGGAAAATTATTACGAATGGATACATCATGGTGAAGCTCGAGTTGCCAGTGGGTCAAGCCACTCCATTCCGGTAAGTTTAGAAGTTCAGCCTTATCAATTTCTGTATGGTAATCAATGCAATGATATGGTAATCGATGCGAGTAGAGTACAATGTGATTGGGATAATATGGAGGAATCGCCAAACTTAGCAGCACAACAATTGTTTAACATGCTAAGTGCAGCTAACAGTGAACTGTGGCCTAGATGCAAGAATCATTCAGTTCTGTCTGTTGTGGCACGATTACTACACATGAAAGCGGAGCACCATTTTTTAGAAAGGTGTTACGATGATTTTGTGCAATTAGCAAAGAAAATGTTGCCTGAAGGCCATTCAATGGTTGATAATTTTTATCGGACAAAAAAATTAGTTCGGGGATTGGGACTACCGGTAGAAAAGATTGATTGCTATCGTAATAATTGTATGATATTCTGGGGTGTTGACTCGGAATTCAGAGAATGCAAGTTTTGTAATCTTCCAAGATATCAACGACGGGGTCAAGGGACTGGTAGAGTACAAAGAGAGAAGGCTTTCAAGAAGATGTATTATTTCCCTCTTGTTCCTCGCCTTCAAAGGTTATATGCATCTAAGGCGACAGCTGAACACATGACATGGCATGCTTTGCATGAATATGATGATGGTATAATGACTCATCCGTCAGACTCTGAAGCGTGGAAACATTTTGATAACATTCATCCTGTGTTTGCTGCTGATATGAGAAACGTGAGATTGGGGCTTTGTACTGATGGGTTTCAGCCGTTTGGCCAATCAGGACAACAATATTCATCATGATCTGTCATTGTCACACCATATAATCTACCACCGTCAATGTGTATGAAAGATGAATATATGTTTTTGTGTGTTATTGTTCTTGGCCCTACTAATCCAAAACATAAAATTGATGTATTTCTGCAGCCTTTGATTGCCGAACTTAATTATTTATGGGAATATGGGGTTGAAACATTCGATATTTCGACCAATCAGAATTTCATAATGCGAGCTGCTTTGCTTTGGACCATCAGTGATTTTCCAGCATTTGGAATGTTATCTTGGTGGAGTACAGCTGGCAAATTGGCTTGTCCTCATTGCATGGAAAACACTAATGCATTTACACTAAAGAATGGAGGTAAACAATGTTGGTTTGATTGTCATCGCAAATTCTTACCAGAATCTCACCCTTAGAGGAGAAATCGACAATGCTTTAGAAAGAACACGACTATTGTTGAACCCCCTCCACCTGTGAAGTCTGGAGCTGAAATATTACAAGAAATTGAAGATCTGGGGCTTATGAAAGTTACAGAGTTAGGTGCAGATGAGGTAAATACAAGAATTGGCAGGAATAGCGGGTGGAAAAAGTGAAGCATCTTTTGGATTTGCCATACTGGAGTTCACTTCTTATCCGTCATAAGAATGTCGTTTAGCAGGACCGGTACAATATCGATGGATGTATCCATTTGAGAGGTGATTCACTAACATCTCATTCTAATGATTACATCACTTATTTGAACTTATACTTACATATTGGCATTGTACAATGACAGACACCTGCAGAAAATTAAAAAGAATGTGTGCAATAAGGCAAAGGTCGAGGGATCCATTTGCAATGCATATTTGGTGGAAGAAGCTTCCACATTCTGTTCACACTACTTTGACCAACATGTTTTCACCAAGCATCGGAGAGTGCCATGTAACGATGACGGAGGAGATCGCGTACAATCTGAGTTTGAAGGAAATCTAAAAATTTTCACTATCCTGGGCGTACGATTGGTAAATAAAAAAAAAGACGATTGACTGATGCAGAGATACAAACGGCTCAAACCTATATTTTATTGAATTGCGAAGAGATCACACCATATGTACAGTAAGTATACATAATGTAAACAGTCTAAACTTGACGTGGGCCGCTGTTAAATCATACTTATGCTAATTTGGTTCGTTGATAAATAGGAAATATATCAATCTTTTGCGGCTTCAAAATCCCAATTTGACTGATACTGCAGTTGATGCAAAGCTGGACACCGAATTTGCAGAATGGTTCAAATATTAAGTTACTTTCGATGTACAGAACATGGAATGTACATTTATTAAATCTCACTCATGTCATTACTATTTTCCATAGGCTCGAAGCTCGGGAATCGATATTCATAACAGATTTATTACGGATCTGGCAAAGGGGCCATTACCGGTTGCTAATGCCTACTCTGGCTACTTTGTAAATGGTTACAAGTTTCACACTGAGGGTTATGGGAGAAGCAGAAAGACAATGAACAATGGTGTGTGCATAAAGGGATCAAACTACAGTGACGTGTCAAACGATTTTTATGGGAAATTGGTTGAGGTTTTGGAGTTAGAATATCCAGGCCTACCAATGAAGTGTACAATCTTATTCAAATGTGAATGGTTTGATCCTACGCCAAACATTGGCACGAAGGTTCATCCTAAGTATAATCCGGTAGATATTAATCAAAGAAGAAGATATACAAAGTATGAACCTTTTATGTTGGCAATGCAAGCTGCACAGGTGTACTATGTCCCATGTCCATCGTTTAAACGAGATCGATGCGATTGGATGGCAGTGTGTAAAATCAAGGCTAGATCAGTTGTTCATGCACTTGAAACCAAACAATCTGCTTCACTCGCAGTATCGGAGCCATTTCAAGAAGTTAGGGTTGAAACGCAACCGATGCAAGTTGTTGAAGATTTAACAGATAGATTGGATGATGAAAGCCGATCTTATGTTGAAATAGGAGCATCAGATGATGAAGAGGAAGAAGATCAAATCATCATGGGTACCTCAGAAGACGAATATGAAGAAGAGGAAGCTGATGAAGAGGAGGAGGAAGCAGATGATATTGAAGACACTTAAAACTTAGAGCAGTTTTACTGTTACAAATTGATAAATTAATATCTAATTAATATTATTAATGAAGAATTTCAATGGTATTAACTTTCTTTACTCATATTTACCACATGTTCTACAATTATAAATTCATTTTATCTAGGTTCTAATATCTGCAGTACAGATGGCTAGAGGCAGAGCGTTTGATTCTGACGCGTCCGGCAGTGGTTCGTGTGGAGGTCGTGGGCCAGGACGCAGTGCCCGTGGACGAGGAGGGTCGATCCCTCATCCTTCTTCAGGTACGTCTGGGGCTTCATCCTCTGCTCAGCGACCAGTACTGCCGCCATCACATCCTTCTTCAGGTACGTCTGGGGCTTCATCCTCTGCTCAGCGACCAGTAATGCCGCCATCACATCCTTCTGCTCCTTCCTCTTCTACCCCCATTTCTGGACCAGTACAGACTCCTCCAGCTGCTCAGTCACCTACTGTGCAAGGTAATCATAAATGTCATAACTGTCATTTTAATTATATATTAATTATCTAAAAATTTATAACATTTGTCACTTCTTTTGCAGCTTCATCAAATCCACGTATCACCCTCAGTTTGGTAGCGGGACAGTAAGTACTTATTCAATTTTTCCACAGGCATATTTTGTTCAGATTGTGATGCTTTCGTGTAATTATATTTCATTTCTGTTTTTTTTTTCAGCATATATCCATCTTCTCGAGCAGTGAGGCAAATTTTGAGGATAATCAAGCTACAGCTGCATAAAGAAGGATACACATGGGATGCCGTGCCACAGAGGCGACAAACTTTTATTGGGAGGAGTTTCAGGTACTCTTTGGTTTAAGTTATATCATCATTCAATGTTTACAATTCATCAAGATACCTCCTTAGTGTTGAAACGCTATATTTCATTTTTTGCAGAAACATTTCATATGGGACGAGGCCATTACGGCTATGCTGAAAGTAGCTTGGGAGAAGATATGCGCTGATCGATATGCTGACTTCACTTATAGGATGAGAAGAAGCGGTAAGAAGCAGCAATGCGTGTCTCAGGAGATATGGGAGAGCTGGCAAAAGGCTTGGGAGGATCCTGCATTCAAGAGAAAGCGGAAGATATTTGCACAAAATAGGCGCAGTGAGACTAGCGGTGATGGAGCAGGACCTTGTCGACACATAGGAGGATCAATATCTGCTATAGAGACAGCTCGATTATTAGTAAGTGAACTAGTCCCTTTATATGAAACTGATGTTTAATGAAAGGACACTATATATATTAATATATCATGCATAAAAATTCATTACAGGCTGAAAAATTAGGTCGTGAGCCCATACCAATTGAGGTGTTTACTTACACTACACGAAGGACCACGATCTGAATACGTTTGTCGACAGACGTGCGGTGAGCGTCAATGTAAGTAACAATGAATAATATTTACATTTACCCTCTACTCGTTGCGAAGATGTACAAAGTTCAATATAATAAAGCTTGCAATTGCATTGATTAATTAATTTTTTGTTTTTAGGAGAACTATACTACAGCTCGGGAGCGTATTATTACTTCTCAGACCGATGAATCTGAAGCTGAGTCAAGAATTGACGAGGTAGCGCTTTATCTCGATGCTGTAGGGGGCGAGAAGAAGAGGAAGGTATACAGCATCGGGTCTCAGGCATCACAGTTTTACTGCGGCTCAGCAGCTCACGCTTCTACAGCTAGCGCAGAACCACAGCCCAAGCGCACTGACGAGCACTATACTGATTTACGGGCTCAGCTTGCTGATCAGCAGAAACAAATTGCAGAGCTTAGAGCGCATGTGATGCGGCTGTCCTGTGAGCCCGGTGCTGGTACTTCTTCCTCTGATCCTGCGCCTACTACAGACCGAAATGTTTCGACGTCTCAGCAGCAGCCACTACTGGCTCCTGATCCCGATGTTGCAGACGATACCTTGGTCACCCCTCCTGGCGCTACATCACATCCAGCAGGTACTCCTCCCGGCAATCCAACATCGAATCCTGCAGATGAGCAGCAGCGTAGATTTGATTTTGGACCTTTTTAGTTTTTCATTTGTATTTTGATATTTTGTTCAGTACAATAAAAATTACATTTTTATATTGTTCTTGAATTGCGTGTGTGATATATATGTATATATGTCAATTTTCACAGGTGCGGAAAAATTATGGTTTCATAATAATATTTAATTTTTTTTTATTTTTTTTCACTTTTGAGACCGATTTGATACCAAAAATTAAAATTTTAAATTTACATTTTGCGACCGATTTTAAAAATTGCGACAGATTTTTCTGCGACCAAATTTGTGACAGAGTTTCCAAATGAACCACGACCAAAAATTGCGACCGATTATTCAAATTTGTGACCGATAATATCGGTCGCTCATTTGCGACCGACGAAATCATCGGTCGCAAAAAAATTTTGCAACCGATATCTATCAGTCTCAGATCGGTCGCTAAGCGAAATTGGCGACCGATCTGTGCCATTTTGCGACCGATTGGTCGGTTGCAAAATGTCGTTTTTTTTGTAGTGTTAGTGTTTGCATTCAATTATGTTTCACTCTCTTAATTCTACACGTTTTCATATTATTCTTCATGTTTTCCTCATCTCACTTAATTTTAATGATTTTCAAGCTAACAATATCTATGGACTAATTTTTTTTTTTTTTTTTGACCAAAACCTGAAACTAATCTTAATTAATTAAGCTAACTTCTAATCATGAGCTAGTATTAACCTTTAACAGTTTTCAGACCCAACAATTTTATTCTCTACAAAAGCCCAAATATAGAAAAATTATAAACCTACCAATCCGGAAAATTACCAACATTAAATTAATTAAGAATTAAAGGATTTTTATCATCGAGCATAAGGGTAAAAATCAAGCATTAACATGAACTATGATAATGAAATAATGATTGCCCCATGATATGAAATATTGTGAATGAAATGCTTATGAAATAATGGATGCTTATGATTATAAAAAGGTTATGACGTGAATTGTGATATATATTATATTATAATCCCTTTATCTCATTTTGTTTGCATAGTTTGACAAAATACGCATGTTAAAAATTTAGTCAATAAAAATTATTTTACCCTTTTTTATCCTTAAATATTAATAAAAATATTTCATTTAATGAACAATATAAATGTTATTAGAGGAAAAATAATTGTTTAAATGCATAAATTTAGGATATCTACAAAAAGAATAACAAACCAACAAAATGCGATAGAGAGAGTACTATTAATGTTAATGCACATATTTTTATTGTTGTGGCATGAATTAAACTGTTTGGAGTATCCCGCCATGCATAATTGTCATTGAATATATTTAGGTTGTTCACTTTTCTACTATTTTCAATTTTGCATGTTTTTATGAATTTTGTATTATAGTATTCTTATTATTGAATTAAACAAAATAATTTTGTATTATTGAATATATACATGTTTTTATGAAAATATGTATGTGAGATTCAATTTCTGAATGCTAGTATTCTTATTATCATGTTTCTTAATGAATTTCTTCGTTTTACCTTCCAAAAAAATGCTTATGGAATTGATGAAGTTGTATTATTGTAGAATACTTAATATTATATATGACAAAAGAAATGTTCATATTCATAATTTTGTATGTATGGATGTTCAAAGAGTAATTTAAATAGTGGAAACAGGTGCAATTAGGCTACAGTCTAACTGAATATTTGTCCATACATGGATTTAAGCCGTGATAAACATGAGCTACACATGAATTTTAAGGTAAAAAAACAAAAAAAATTTGTATCTATATATATGACATTGTTGTTATATTTAGTGTTCTAAGAACCAAAATGGCTAATGAACCGGTGAAGGTAGGAGTTTATTAAATTAGAGAATACAATCGAGTTCAATACAGTGCAACTGAATTTTATACATAATATTTTAAAATGCATTTATTAAATAAAATTAAAAATATAGATTAAAAAAAACTTCATATCAAATAAAAAACAATCTCAAATTTGGCTTTTACAAAAAGAATTAAAAAATTAGTAAATGATTTTATAGAAAAAGAATAAAATATTACTAAATTTAATACTTAAAAAATTAATTAATTATCATAAAATATATTATATTTTTCACATGTGGCTTTAAAATTAGGCAATTTAATTATTTTTTAATTAACACATTAGGACTTTAAATTTAGATATAAAGAGGTTTAAAAACCAAAAAATCAGCTCACACAATTTTTAAGAGCCTAAATTTTAAAAAGGCCCACATGTTTCAAAATAATCAAGAATTTGAATTGGATTGGTTTTTAACCGGTCCAGTTCACTGATTTTTAGCCCGTTTTCATCCGAATTTTACCGGTTCACTTCGATTTTTAAGATTGGCAGTTTTCTTATGCAACCCGGGCCGAATTTGTCACGATCCATTGCCATGGGCCGGACCGACACTAAAGCCCAAGTAGACTTAAGGCCATCGAAATCCGTAATAAACCTTTGACACTAGTAATATCCATTAAGTCCAATAAGGGTATTCACAACACAAACTCTATATGAATATATATACCTGAAAACCAAGGCCCAATTCGATATATCATCATCATCATTCGACAATTATTAATAACCCGAGCCTGTTTTATGATCAATCCATCAGCATTCATAAAAGTATCTATGGAACTTGCCCGACAATATTCAGCACTAAGTTTCATTCACAATTTTCAAATAATTATTCCTCGAGATCAGATATTTTGGATATCTTATTACATGTATTACTTTCCTAATGTAATTGCGGATCTCCACAAAATATACAATAATAAGAAAATTCAGTTAAGAAGAGCCTATAATTCAACTAAACTTTATTCTACCTAGCTCTATAGAGGAAAGGATACAGAGCTTCTGGCTAATATAGAGGCAGTAACCAAGATTCTTGAAAGAAATTAAGTGAAGCGGAAATGAGTATCTCAATTCAGTGCATAATACCAAATAATACATGCTCATATAGTCACACAACATGCTCCTAGGTATTCTAAAAGTGAACATTCATTTAAACACACACATGACATATCAACAGCAGCCACAAACAATATCATCTTCACATAATCAAACAAATGGAGATTGGTCTGTAGATCACCAAAACCTTGGACAAGCCATCCTCACACATGGCGCATCCCCTCATAACATGTGCACCAGGGAGCCGATCCCCCCATAAATGGCCGACCGATCTAATCCTCACTTGACCAGCCCTCTCAATATTTTTCTATTCCCTCTTTTCTTTTCCATTACCAACAGGAGGCCACCCCGAGGTTTTCTATATAATATATAAAATCAAATGCACACGGGGGCGCCGATCTCCCTATACATGGCCGATGGTATCATAGACCGCCCTCAGAAACCTACAGTGACCCACTTCATCTCAATTCCACACAAACAATGCACATCATTATCACAACACGTGTAATCAAGAAGTACAATTAAATGCAAGTACATCAAACAATTAAATACTATAATGCAAGTGCACAAATAGACATTCATATGCAAATACAAATAAACATAAAAGCAACAAATGCTAATATAATAATTGGTACTTGGAAAATAAATAAATAAATAGACAACCGTTATATAATAATGATTTACGTATAATGCAAATAGTATGTGCTGTCTATTGTTATTTACAATGATGGATGAGGAAAGCCATAATTTGGATTCTAACTTGTTGGAGCTATGACGAACTAAAGTGATTCTAATGAAATGAAATTGGAAGGAGAGGTAAGAATTAAATAAAACATTCTCCTAAATAATAATAAAGGATTATCCTAAATAAATCTTACAACTTATTTACAAGTAAAATTAATATAGATTCTGTCAAAATTTCGGCAAAACCTCCCCTAAAAATTGGATGAAACCATCTGCTTAAAACTACAATTCAATAATATATTCTTAAAGCCCATCCATCGGGCAATTTACAACAACTAATCACATCCGCCATAACCATTATTCATTCATATTCTTAGTTTATCAAAATGCTATATAATTACATTATCAACATAAAAAAACCACAAATAGTTATTTTTCCCTTATAGTGAACAGCTCAACTCATCCATATTTGAGCTACATGTTAGTACATTCTTTTACTAATAACTAAATTGCATTTTAATTAAAAAGAGTAGTTACTTGTTCTTAGGTTTATAATTTATACTTGGCAAGTATTAAAGTTCAAGGTTATATTTATATAGAACTAAAACTTCCTCAACTTTAACTCACAACAGTAATCGATTCTAGTTAAACTAAATTAACAATTATCTAATTAACTGACTAAGTCTTTCTAAGGTAACGCTAACTACTATTTCATCCATTTCTGCGATTTTTCAGCTTAGAAGCCTGTGTACCAAATTTGCAATACTTCTTAGTTTATTAACTATTCTTAGTTTACTAACTCTGTTTCCACATATCTGGAATTAAGTAGCTAAACAATTCTATGTAGTTTCTGATTATTAGCTGCCTTGTAACAGGTCAGTTATGCAATACAAGGATAACTGAGTTCTGGACATTTTCGATTTTAAAAGTCTACACACAAAATAAACTAACGAACGATTTAACTATTAACCGAGGTCAGGTTGCAATTCTAATTGCATAGCAGAGTGACGCCGGCCACCGTCAACGTCCACAGTGGCCGGAGGGTGGCAGGCCCAAAATCTCGCCATCATACATCAAACCAAAGCAAGATTTATAAGGAGTTCAATTTTGCGATCAAACTCTAAAGAAAATACCATATTGTAACAAATCCTCAAATTTCACAACTTCAAAACCTAACATTTCAAAGTCCTTCAATTTCTAAGCCTAAAGCTAAACTAATCTAAAGAATACTGAGTAGAAGCAGAAATGACTAGCTTTCGATTTACCTTAGTGAAAGAAACTACCGGAAAGAGGTTGGCTCGCCGAAAAATCGAAGAAGGGAAGCTATCTAATCCTCACAGCTTCGATTTGCGCTATTGGAGGTCTGTTCGGTGAGAAGGAAATAGTCAGCGGCAAAAGAGGAACATACCAATAGCAGTCTTGCGGATTGGGACTCGCCGGAAGTCGGAAAAGCGGGTCGGAAGAGGCTAGCGTCACCACAGGAGAGAGAGCATCTATTCGTCCTAGTCAAGCTCCAATCGGCGAAAGGGAGGCCGGAACTGAGATCGCCAGTGTCCAGGAAGTCGATCGCCACCTAGTTTCGTCGGTTTGGTGGCCGGAAATCTGATCGGAAAAAGGGAGGGGGAAATGGCAGTCTGCGATCGAGAAGAGGAGGTTTCAAGCTTAGAATTAAAGCATATTTTATAATAAAAATCTAGACAATTTATTTGTTATGTTTGAATTAATATTTTATTTGTATAAATTAAAAATTAAAAATTAAAATAATTAAAAATATGAAATGTGTTTAAAAGATATTTTCCATCCCTCTCTCACCAAATATCCCTCTCAGTCTATTTAACATTGAAAAACACTAAACAGAAAAGGGCAAATAATTCAATGCTCTTACCAATAATAGCATTTGCAGTAATAAATTTGAATCTGCTTCATTCTTGTATTAACAAACTACAACAGAATATGTAATTCAGGCTTATAGGAGCCAAAAATTCAGGCTTCTCATGTGGTAATGAGTATTTTTCAGATGACTTGTAAAATTGAGAAGCTGCTTTTATTTGCAAATACATGGAAATCCAAATTTCTTACGGACTTGGTGTAGCAAACATTCCTGGAGAATTTTTGGTCTAAATGCTTGTCGTAAACTCAATAAATACATATCCAAATCGAACTCACTGTCTTTTATTCATAAGCAAACTTCAAACCATGGCATATCTAAAATAAGTTTTACCTATTACTTGTTAATGGAATAGACGACCAAATAACAACTTGGAAAAAGTATCATACACAAAGTAATAACATGACAACACAAACTGCTCAGTATGATGAAAAAGCCTTCCTCGCCAATAAGGATTGACATGAAGAATAGTGATGACCCCCACAAGGAAAATTGCAAAAGATACTGAGAAGCTTACGAAAAAGACCAAATGGTCAATCTCATACCATTTTCCATCTTCTGGTTCTGCATATGGCATTGGTGATGAATTCAGTGACTCGTGATTGCATTTTTTCTCCACCTGAGATCCGCAGAGAAATGGATTTCCCTCAAAGCTTCTATTGTCGAAAGTATTAAAATGTCGTTCGTCTGGAATTCTACCTGATAAATTGTTGTGAGCCACAGAGAATACCCCTAGGGAGTCTAGAGCAGCTAAGCCATAAGGAATTTCTCTACTTAAATTATTATAAGACAAGTCTAAACTCTCTAATGATGTAAGATTCGAGAATGTTTCCGGAATCGATCCTATCAATTGATTATAGGATAAGTTCAAGGAATGAATCTGAAACAGCTTCCCTAGCTCAACTGGAATCTCACCTGTTAGTTTATTTTGCGACAAATCTAATCCAGACATGAGGTTGAGAATATGACCCTTATAATTGTAAGGCATACGTTTTGTAACAAACTCAATTTTTGGGTCGACTATCATATAGTTTTCTACCTTTTCGTAAGACCAATCGAAGCCCAGGACACCATTAGAGTGAAGGTTACGTACTAAGTGAACAAACGTTAATTGTGTTTCAAACAGATCACCATCAACTTTCGTCCTTCCAAAGGAGAGATTATATAAACAGTTGGGTATGGAGCCAGAAAAAGAGTTTCTTGAAAGATCTAAGAGGTTGAGCTCATTTAGTTCACACAGCCAATTCGGAATGCAACCATTTAAATAATTTCCTCCCAATAGAAGAGCCCGTAATTTTGGAAATGTACCGAATTTATTGTGAATGTTGCCTGAGAGGCTGTTATCTTTCAAGTTTAATACCAACCGTCCTGATTGGTTGAGAAAATCATTTGGTATTGATCCAGTCAACCTGTTACCTTGCAAATTTATGTACCTTGTTTTTTCAAATTCTGAAGGAATCTTGAAACAAGAAGGCAATGATCCAGAAAAGTTGTTATAGGAGAGGTCTACGTAAATAGCTGAAAAAAATTTACATGATACTTCACCTATGAAAGAATTATGAGAAAGGTTTACATGATCCAAACTTATGTTGTTCATCCGGCGTGGAATCTCACCATGAAATCTATTGTTACTCAGATCTAATACTGATAGCATAGAGAACTGGGTGACTGAAATGCTTGATAGAGTTCCCATAAAACTATTGTCATTTAAATGCAAAGACTGTAAAGAAGTAAGGTTAAATCGGGCAGTGAATATTTCGCCATGGAAGTTATTATGAGATAGCTTTATAATTTCCAAAGAAGTGCAACTCGAAATCATTTTCTCCGGTGCTTCACCTGAGAAGCTGTTAAAAGACAAATCCAAGCTTCTCAATTTACAGTTGTCACTGGGCGAGAAAAGAAAATCGCCTTGAAAGTGATTTTTAGATAAATTGAGAATCGCAATGTTAGGAAACAGGCTTTCGCCAATTTCTTGAAGCTGTCCTTGGAAGAGATTGACTGAGACATCCAAATTTAAAATATTGAAACTAGAGGATGATGGTAAATGAAATGGACCAATGAAACTATTGTTCCTTAAGCTCAGGTAGGCTAGTTCTGTATTGTTGTCAAGCAACCAAACTGGAAACGTTTCATTTATTTTGTTGTCAGATAAGTCCACCATTTCTAATCTGAACTGATGATAGAGAAACTCAGGAATACGAGAGAGATAGCAATTTTGAAGGACAAGAACCTTTAACTGAAATGATGGAACCCAACCAGGATATTCTGTCTCAACCTCAATTTTGATGTCACCGAAGTCGACCACCTCAAGGTGAGAATGGTTAGCAAATAAGTAGAAAGAGAATGATCCATCAAAAAGATTTTGTCTAAGATCAATGTACTTGAGGGATTTGAGACTAGATATCCAAGATGAAGGAACATGCCCTGTGAAATTGTTGTTGGATAGAACCAAGTATCTAACTGATGTCAAATTGTATAGACAAAGAGGGAAATTGCCTCCAAACATATTAAAGGCTAAGTTTAATTCTTAAGTCTCTTCAAGCCGCACAAACCTGTGAAAACAATAGGATTAACCATCTCTGCTGTGATTAAATTAAGTCTCCCAAATGTTGAATAAATAAATAAATAAAAATAAATAATTCTATCCAATCGATGCTTTTCACTTAAACGAGGGAATAGATTTGAGTTGTTTTAGATTTCACATAAATTTAAGCAATCACCAATAATTCAAGTCTGGTTAAAATTTAAGTTTACCTTACTTTACTTCCAAACCCTCCAAATAACCTCTATCCAAACAAAGGTAAGAGTTTATTAGTATTTTTAAACGTGGCTTGCATGTCTTTATATGTAATCTTCTATTAAATTTTCTAATTAAGAAATATTTATTTTTATTTTAATATTAGAATATTTTTTAATCTTAATATTAAGTTGAAATATTAGTCATCATTATATTATAATAATTATTTTAAGGACTGAAATTGAAGACAAACATTAGTTCGTTTAATGTAATATAATTATTATGTCTAATATCCATATGTTAAATAAAGAAATCTATCTTTATTAGTTGACTAATGAATTTCTCATTCGTTTAATGTTTATTACGTTCATTTCTTCATTATCAGCTATCTTGTTGTATCATTGTCATCTAACCTGGTTTTCATTGGATAATTTTATTATTCAACTGATATGAATTTAATGTTTGATCTGAATCTGCAAGTATTTTTGTTATTGATTTAGCATAAAATTGTAAATAATTTTTTTAAAAGTAATAATAAAAATATAACTTAAGCAAAACATTTTTTTTTTGAAAAGAAACATAACAATTATTTAAATAATATCAATTACTTGCCGCGAGCGAAGTGCGGAATTTCGATTAGTATATATATGAAAACTGAAATAGAAAAAAAATTTCAAAACATTCTCTCCATTCAGCTTTCTATTTTTCTTTTTTTAGGCATTTTTAGAATTTTATTTTATTTTTCTACAGTTTGATTGCATGTTGAATGTATTTTCAAAGTTTAACAGGTATGTATAAATTATTACGAATTCGAAGTTTTTAAAATTCTTTTATCATATCTAACTATTATTTTTAATATAATTACATTTAGATAATTACAATTTTAAAAATTTTAAAAATTTTTATTTATTTATATCTATATAAATATGTCTACCTCTATATATATATCGATACTTTTTTTTAGCAATCTGGTAGTCGCTATTTCAGGTATTTTTACAACCATTTGTTTATAAATTATGGTTTTGCACTTGATCATGTCATGTTATTTATGGACTTTTCTATCTTATTTTGGTCTTCCTCAACTGCGCCATCAATTATTGTATTTTTCTTTTTGTTTTTTTTAGAATTTTGGTTTTAGTTGTTTGTATTTTGATTGGCCACATATTTAAATTTTTTAAATCTCAAATAATTTGATTTTTTTGAACATATAAATAAATAACTATTAAATATTCTGTCAAAAAAAAACTAAATATTAAATATTATTATAATTAAAACTTTATTTAAAATATTTCAGTTATTTTTATTCTCAAAAAAAAACTTTATAAAAATAAAATATAATTCATAAATCACAAATATCAATTATTTTTATGAAAAACGTTAACCAAAAAATATTATTAAAATGTTTAATAGTTTAATTGATGAATAAAAATTATTTGTATTTTTTATGAATTTATCTCTAACTCAAGCTCTAATACATTCTATTACTTAAATCCTAATCAATACTCTCTTAAACATCAAATTTAAATCTAAAAGTATTGTGGAAATTTTTTTTTTTTTTTTGGATACATGGAAACAAATCAATTTAATTTTGATGTTTGTTAAAACGTTAACACAAAAATATTATTACAATATTTAATAGTTTAAGTGATGTTTTTGTTTATTTATTTTATACTAATTATGTTAATGATATTAAATTTTAAACATATGTGAGTAGTAAAGAATTATTAAAGTAATGATGAGACAATATATAAATAAAGACATAAACAAAAATCTCATTTTTTATAATTAAAATTTATATAAAAACATTGGATAAAAATATTTCAGGAATTCTTCTTTTATTGTATATTCTTTTTTAAAATTTCAAATAATTAATTAGCTACTAAGCATATTTTTGGTCTAATCTAAAGGAGTAGGGTTATGTCTCTCCTTGTTTCATTGAGACTGTTTTGTTTGATGATATTTGTTAATGAATACCATTTTCCTTTCAAAAAAAAAAAAAAAAAAATTTGCTAAGTGATGTTTATTTAGAAAGACTAACATTTCAACAAAATAAATATTTTAGTTCAATTAGGAATACTTATGTATAATAAAAAAAAATAAAGAATAAATATTTTAAATCAATTAAGGATTCTTAAACTCAAATAGAAGGTTATATATAAAAAAGGACAAAAATTTTAATTCAACTATAAATTCTAATATTTTGTGAAAGAAAGAGTAATATTTCTAATTAGAAAGATAACATTTGAATGGAATTAAATCATGAGTATATTCAACGAGTACAAGCAACATGCAATGCATGTTTAATAAAACTAGTTAGCATAATAACAAGAAATTTTCACTTATTTTATCCATCAAGAAGAGTCTTTTAATTAGACTAATGTCGTATATAAATTAGACTTGTCTAGAACCCGTATACGAGCCCATTCATAAATGAAACTAATTAAAATAAATATTTTGCAAAAATTGTTCTCAACAATATCCTTTAATTTCTAAGAGCAAACGGAAATAGACAAAACAGTAACGGAACATAAGAAAATTTCAACTCCACTTGGAAATCGAAATAAAGGTAAATAAAAACCAAAATAAAAGCATGTATAAAATGGCTCAAATGGTTCAAATGGCTCTATACTATGGTTCAAATGAGAAACCAAAAACGTAATGATGGGAATGGGACCATTACTTTATACTAACATTTAGATGGGAAAATGAAAAATATTAAAAGATTAGCCATAAGCTAACAAATCTTTAATATACTTACTTGACAAGGAGCCATTAAACCTGTTGCCACATAAAGATAATACTTTGAGAGAAGGAGGTGCCCACTTATATGGTGGAAGAGTACCATTGATATGATTCCAACTCAAATCTAAAATCTCCAAACTTTTAAAAGCTATAAAATCTGAAAAAAGAAAGTAAAAATAATTAAAATATCAAAGCTATTAAGTACTTAAATGGAATTTTAATGTTCTGATACTAACGTAGATCATTTTTCCTAATACACATTATTATCTCTCAAAAACTTTATTCACTATAATTTTTACAAATTTACTTATGATGATAATCAGATATCAAAGTGGCCTAGAGAGTTATGTGAATATTTTGAAAGACTTATTAAGTCCAAATGTTCAACAAAAAAAAAAATGATATACATGCATGATATTAATTTAATATTTCTAATTAAATAGATAATATTTGAATGAAATTAAATCACGGCTCATAACTGGGTCTAGATAAATTAATCTCATGTATATATTAATAGAATGTTTATAAACACTAGCTTTTAAAGACTTATAAAAAATAGTACTATTAATCCACAAATGGCTTTCTATATGTTTGGGAACTATAAGATGAAATGTGAAGATTTAATTAGTATTAAATCCATTATGGTAGGAGTTATTCTCGTTCTACTATATATCCTTTGTGATACTATTACGTTAACTACTTTACTTTCAATTGTCATTAAAGTTAAGCCTTAAACAAGGAGCAAACGGAAATGGACAAAATAGTAATGGGACATAGGAAAACTTCAACCCCGTTTGAAAATGAAATAAAGGTAAATAAAAATCAAAATAAAGAAGAGAATGACGTAAAATTCTTCCTTTCCAAATTCCCAAAATAAAAACTGCTAACCTTAGCTTTACTATTATCTTTTTCTCTCCACTTAAAAAATAAAAAAATAAAAAAAAAACTAAATTTCAAATGGTAATTGCTACGTTGAAAATGAATGATCTAAACTATATAAAGGTTTAATTTTTACTTTTTTAGGCTATAGGTTTAGTTGTATGAAATGCGCAAAACTTTATACTAAGGTTCAAATGGCTCCAATGATAAATACGAAAACAAAAACGTAATGATGGGAATGGGACCATTACTTCATACTAACATTTAGATGGGAAAATTGTCACGACCTATTTCCATGGGCCGGACCGGCATTAGGACCCAGGAAAGCTTAAGGCTTCCGAGGCCCGTAGTAAGCCTGAATCACTAAAATCTATTATTTCAATATATATTTCAAACATTCAGCCTATATTAATATGAAAAATATACCTCAAAATTTTTATTATATCTCGGCCCAATTTATCATCTTCAACGTTTCACAGTTCGAGCCCATCTACAATACAACACATTTTTAATATGGGCTAACAGAATTACTTCATTTGTATTACTACACGACTAGATGTATGTAAATTCTACAACCGCGGAGTCACTAACTGTTTGTTATACATAGTTTCTTATACATATAATTACATAGCAATATAATTAAACTTCTTTATATACAAAAAAATTGAGAATTGAGTCTTAGAACGTACCAATTGGGAATCGGGCGACGATTCCGTGATCAGCGTGAAGAGAGGAACATTCTGTCTCTCGGGGCCTCGCCGGCCGGTCACCGGACCGCCGCCGCCGTGCACGGTGGCCGGAAAGTCGCGAATGCCCAGAAAGTTGCAAGGTTACCACCACCCGACTCCAATTTTCGTGAGGATTCCAAATCTACAATCAGTTTGTTGAGCTAGTGGCTCGTTTGGCCGGAACAAGCCCGGCAGTCCCTTCCTTGCCGGCGATCATGGTGTTTTCGATTTCTTCCACTAAGACTGTCGTTTATTGGATGGAAAACGTTCACACAGGATGGAGGAGTCGATCGGAGCTCACCTTGAAGCTTCACGTCGCCGGAATCGCTCGATCTCGCCGGAGTTGCAGCTGCGTCGCGAAGAAGATGAGGCCATATTTGCGCCACTGGAGGTCCGATCGGAGCGAGGGAAGACTGGAATCGTGCCCAGTATCGCCAAAGGAATCGATCGCCACTTCCTTCTTATCGAACGGTGGCCGGAAGCGAGAAGGAGAGGGAAGAGGAGGAGCTGTCGCGCGCGCAGGAAGAAGAAGGGGAAGAAGAAAGAAAAGAGAAAGAAAGGCGGTTCTAGAAAAATCTGGGTCATTTCGGTTCGATTCGAACCGGTTTGATTCAATTCAGCGATTTAGCTCGATTTTTATTTTGTTATTTGGTTTTTCACTTGGTTTTTAGGTTATTCGCGTGGTTTCGAAAATTAATTTGATTTCTAGGTCCGGTTCGATTTATTTTTAATTATTTTACTTAGGTTCCTTAACTTTTTCCCCATTTACTCAACAAAAATTACAAATATTAATAGAAATGATATTTGATTTTAGGATAATTAATTTATATATATTCATAATAGATTAAATTGCTGAAGTTTCATATTATTTCTTGAAAATTTTAACTGTTTTCAAATCCAAACTTCTGATGATATATTTGGGCTTAGGCCCAACTCGCAAACTTGGGCTCGAATTGGGATTTTTATTCTAATTGCAGCCCACACGATCAAAATTTCTGATTTTTGATTTAATAAAAATTCAGAGGTTTCGAAAATAAAAATTCGGGGTGTTTCAATCTCTCCCCCTTAAGACAATTCGTCCTCGAATTGGAATCTAGTAGGAGAAAGTAAGCATAGACACATAGGGAATTTCAAAGTCATAAGAAATTACTTCCAATACCAAGGACACAGCTCAAGAGTGAAGAATATGAACCGAGGAAAGAAAAGGGTTAGGTATTCTAATTGTAATTCTATCGCCAACCATCCTATTTAGTGCCACCTGGCTGAAGTTTATGAGAAGCTTAAGCTTATTACCTAAGTTTCCAATTACTATATTCAGACAGCTACTGAAATCTTGAGAAAATCTTTCTTTGAATAAAATTTTTATCTTAAAACCGGTTTAGCAGTAAGTTGCACATTTATATGTGTAGATATACATATATATTCAAGACTATATAATTCATTTGAAAATTTAAACATTCCTTCATGAAAACCAAGCGTATAATCTTACAAAGAGCGATTAATTGAAATTTGATTTTATTTATAGTGATAAAAATTATCTCATTTAATTTACATATATACTTACTAAAACTCTTATTGCTCAAAAATTCAAAAGCTTATTACTTTAATTCAAAACTTTAAGAAAAATTGTTTGCGACTTCCGTTGTCGATTATATCATAGGGCACTTCGAAATTACTGTCTTTGTTTCTCATCTATACAAATTCGATTGTCCTCATAATATCTTTACCATAGACTAGCTCATCTGATATATAGCTCCTAGATCACTGCAGCCCCTAGCTATTTCACTCCTATAAAAATTTTCACTCCTTCCACTTAACTGCCGGCGTCTCTTTCTCGTACTTATTCCTTAAGTTATCTTAATACTTACCACTAAAATCGACCTTCATAATAACATCTTTCAATAGTTCGAATTTCAGTTAATAACCCAAATCTCATTTGATAGCCTTCCATTGTGCTTATGTTGCCTATTAATCCATTCTAGATATATTAGAGTATTCTTATTAATTGTTTTGTCTATTAATCATCGTTAATCGTGATCTGTCTAATCACCAACATTTCAATCTAAAACTTATCTAACACTCAAATATCGCATCAAATCAATCTCATAGACTAGAATTTTCTAAACTATAGCCTTAAACATTTATTAAAAGTCTTAATTAGCCATACGTCTACCTATCACTAACTTGAGTCAACTTTATATTTAACTTACCTATCTCATTTGTCCTTAATCAATCAATATCCTCTTATTCAAGTCGAGTAAGATATTTATAAATTACTCTAAGTTGTCTACCACTTGCTCCTAACATATATTACTCTTTGCTATATATACCATTTCTGTACCCTTAAACCATTCAAGTCCATTCCTAATGTTATCCCTACCATTTATTTTGCAACCTAGCTTCTAAACTAAAGTTGTCTCCTCAAACTTTTCCAACGTTTGTGTCCTTAATTCAAGTACTAATTGTCTACTTTCTTATTATTAACATCACCATTTCTCATTATTACTTTTTATCTGGTTCTTTTCAAAACATTCTTTTTAAGTTCTAACCACACTCATGATCAACTCACCTTGTTATTTCATCTAACTGGCCCCGTGATATAAATAGACAACTTATGAAAATAACGTTTTACATAATTAATCAATTTCAGATTATTTGTCATAACATAATTTAAATTCAAAATCAAAATGGGGTTTTAAATTTAAATATCAAATATCAAGTAAATAAAATAATTAAAAAGATTATCTTTTGAATAAATTCTAAAAAAAATTCAGTAGCTGAGCTGAATATTTGATTAGATATTCTTAGTTACCTTAAGATTACTTCCTATGTTTATAAATCTGCCCCACAAATGAAAATCCTCTTATACTCTACACACTCTTACTTACCGATAGGAATAGAGGTCACATGAAAGGTAGTGTACTGGGTGATCAGGCCAATCCACTACCATCCAGGTATTGCTCTATTCCCTATCCTAAGGGTTGATACCAACTCTGGCCCTTATAGGTATTGCGATGGATTCATCCTATTGTCCACTACTTTCACTTTAATCCTCAATTAATTCTTCTATAGTTTATTGATTTTTTTTTTATGATAGGTGTAGGTTTTTCCACCTCATAGGGTCTAGTGCGTCCACCATCCCTAGGGAGGAAAATCACAAAGTTTCCTTCCTTATGTTGGTTACGGCCGATCCCAACATAAAGAAATTTCCTATACTCCGCAGTTGTGTCCTAGCACCTTAACCTAAGCTCTGATACCAACTTTGTCACGACCCATTTCCATGGGCCGGACCGGCACTAGGGCCCAGGTAAGCTTAAGGCCCCCGAGGCCCGTAGTAAGCCTGAATCACTAAAATCTATTATTTCAATATATATTTCAAACATTCAGCCTATATTAATATGAAAAATATACCTCAAAATTTTTATTATATCTCGGCCCAATTTATCATCTTCAACGTTTCACAGTTTGAGCCCATCTACAATACAACACATTTTTAATATGGGCTAACAGAATTACTTCATTTGTATTACTACACGACTAGATGTATGTAAATTCTACAACCGCGGAGTCACTAACTGTTTGTTATACATAGTTTCTTATACATATAATTACATAGCAATATAATTAAACTTCTTTATATACAAAAAAAATTGAGAATTGAGTCTTAGAACGTACCAATTGGGAATCGGGCGACGATTCCGTGATCAGTGTGAAGAGAGGAACATTTTGTCTCTCGGGGCCTCGCCGGAGTGTCGCCGGCCGGTCACCGGACCGCCGCCGCCCGCCGCCATGCACGGTGGCCGGAAAGTCGCGAATGCCCAGAAAGTTGCAAGGTTACCACCACCCGACTCCAATTTTCGTGAGGATTCCAAATCTACAATCAGTTTGTTGAGCTAGTGGCTCGTTTGGCCGGAACAAGCTCGACAGTCCCTTCCTTGCCGGCAATCATGGTGTTTTCGATTTCTTCCACTAAGACTGTCGTTTATTGGATGGAAAACGTTCACACAGGATGGAGGAGTCGATCGGAGCTCACCTTGAAGCTTCACGTCGCCGGAATCGCTCGATCTCGCCGGAGTTGCAGCTGCGTCGCGAAGAAGATGAGGCCATATTTGCGCCACTGGAGGTCCGATCAGAGCGAGGGAAGACTGGAATCGTGCCCAGTATCGCCAAAGGAATCGATCGCCACTTCCTTCTTGTCGAACGGTGGCCTGAAGCGAGAAGGAGAGGGAAGAGGAGGAGCTGTCGCGCGCGCAGGAAGAAGAAGGGGAAGAAGAAAGAAAAGAGAAAGAAAGGCAGTTCTAGAAAAATCTGGGTCATTTCGGTTCGGTTCGAACCGGTTTGATTCAATTCAGCGATTTAGCTCAATTTTTATTTTGTTATTTGGTTTTTCACTTGGTTTTTAGGTTATTCGCGTGGTTTCGAAAATTAATTTGATTTCTAGGTCCGGTTCGATTTATTTTTAATTATTTTACTGAGGTTCCTTAACTTTTTCTCCATTTACTCAACAAAAATTACAAATATTAATAGAAATGATATTTGATTTTAGGATAATTAATTTATATATATTCATAATAGATTAAATTGCTGAAGTTTCATATTATTTCTTGAAAATTTTAACTGTTTTCAAATCCAAACTTCTGATGATATATTTGGGCTTAGGCCCAACTCGCAAACTTGGGCTCGAATTGGGATTTTTATTCTAATTGCAGCCCACACGATCAAAATTTCTGATTTTTGATTTAATAAAAATTCAGAGGTTTCGAAAATAAAAATTTGGGGTGTTTCAAAAATGAAAAATATTAAAAGATTAGCCATAAGCTAACAAATCTTTAATATACTTACTTGACAAGGAGCCATTAAACCTGTTGCCACATAAAGATAATACTTTGAGAGAAGGAGGTGCCCACTTATATGGTGGAAGAGTACCATTGATATGATTCCAACTCAAATCTAAAATCTCCAAACTTTTAAAAGCTATAAAATCTGAAAAAAGAAAGTAAAAATAATTAAAATATCAAAGCTATTAAGTACTTAAATGGAATTTTAATGTTCTGATACTAACGTAGATCATTTTTCCTAATACACATTATTATCTCTCAAAAACTTTATTCACTATAATTTTTACAAATTTACTTATGATGATAATCAGATATCAAAGTGGCCTAGAGAGTTATGTGAATATTTTGAAAGACTTATTAAGTCCAAATGTTCAACAAAAAAAAATGATATACATGCATGATATTAATTTAATATTTCTAATTAAATAGATAATATTTGAATGAAATTAAATCACGGCTCATAACTGGGTCTAGATAAATTAATCTCATGTATATATTAATAGAATGTTTATAAACACTAGCTTTTAAAGACTTATAAAAAATAGTACTATTAATCCACAAATGGCTTTCTATATGTTTGGGAACTATAAGATGAAATGTGAAGATTTAATTAGTATTAAATCCATTATGGTAGGAGTTATTCTCGTTCTACTATATATCCTTTGTGATACTATTACGTTAACTACTTTACTTTCAATTGTCATTAAAGTTAAGCCTTAAACAAGGAGCAAACGGAAATGGACAAAATAGTAATGGGACATAGGAAAACTTCAACCCCGTTTGAAAATGAAATAAAGGTAAATAAAAATCAAAATAAAGAAGAGAATGACGTAAAATTCTTCCTTTCCAAATTCCCAAAATAAAAACTGCTAACCTTAGCTTTACTATTATCTTTTTCTCTCCACTTAAAAAATAAAAAAATAAAAAAAAAACTAAATTTCAAATGGTAATTGCTACGTTGAAAATGAATGATCTAAACTATATAAAGGTTTAATTTTTACTTTTTTAGGCTATAGGTTTAGTTGTATGAAATGCGCAAAACTTTATACTAAGGTTCAAATGGCTCCAATGATAAATACGAAAACAAAAACGTAATGATGGGAATGGGACCATTACTTTATACTAACATTTAGATGGGAAAATGAAAAATATTAAAAGATTAGCCATAAACTAAAAAATTTTTAAATTTTAATATACTTACTTGACAAGGAGCCATTAAACCTGTTGCCACGTAAAGATAATACTTTGAGAGAAGGAGGTGCCCACATATATGGTGGAAGAGTACCATTCATAAAATTCCAACTCAAATCTAAAATCTCCAAACTTTTAAAAGCTATAAAATCTGAGAAAAGAAAGTAAAAATAATTAAAATATCAAAGCTATTAAGTACTTAAATGGAATTTTAATGTTCTGATACTAACGTAGATCATTTTTCCTAATACACATTATTATCTCTCAAAAACTTTATTCACTATAATTTTTACAATTTACTTATGATGATTCTCAGATATCAAAGTGGCTTATTTGATGCCGTCTCTTGCATGCAAAGTGATTGAAAACTCAATTGTCAATTGAATATTGCTTTCAAAAGCCAAATAATATGATAATAAGCTAATAACAATCTACAATCATATATGGAATCTAATATTTACCTTGTATTAGATTGAATCTATTGAAACTCAGATCCAATTTTTTCAAGTTTTGCAAGCTAGCCAGCTCTGAAACATGCAATGGGAAAAATAAATTAAAATTTTAGAAAAAGAGAAAAATTATTACTATTGTTGTTACACTTTAAAAAGATTATACTAAACAACAACAAGAAAAAAAAAAGAAAATGAAGGCATACTAAACAATTAGATTTGAATTTCTAATTTCTCAATGAGGGAACTCCAATATTATTTAACAAAAGCTTTTATTTAATTATTCTTTTAAATTAATTTGACATTTTGTTGAAAATAGAATTTTTTTTATATTAAAAAATTGGGAAGAATTTTTTTGAAAAGTGGGTAATATATTTTTATAATATATGGGTTGTCATAGATCCTTGTACTCCTTAATGAACAAGGCAGAGCAAGCTCAAAACGGTTTTGCAATAATATACAAGTGGGCATCCTTATGCATCATAATCATAAGTATGAACTAAAGAATAGGAAAGAGAAGGGCTATTCAGATAACTATGTTTAAAATTATATGGGTTGTTATAGGCCTAGCAATGATTTTGGTGGGAAAAAAAATATATGTTTAAAATTTTTAGAAATTATGGATTAATAGAATTCTAGATTTTTGTTTATGATTTCTCCGGCCCTAACATATCCTAATGTATTTTGAAGAAATCTGAATTTGAGTTATAGTTAATGTTCTAATCTTTTATAGCCTTACGAGGAAGTTTTAATCGCAATAACTGACTCTCATAAAAATTTTATACTTCTGCTACTTTGGAATTCTGACTTGAGTTTTAAAAGTCAAAATTTTAAAAAATCCAATTTGCCTTCTCTTAGGCTATTTCATATAAAACGGGATCCACATATATATACACACATATATTAGCACTTCAGGCCAATATATAACTTTTATTTTGGACTTAAAATGAAATTATTACAATAATTTTTCTATGTTATAGTTAATGTTCTTTTTTTTTGTTTTCATGCACCTAATTAGATTTATATTTCAATTTATGTAAAATATAATAAATAGGAATGCATTATTTATATAGTGAAAAATTAATTTTTTTCCTTAATATTGTAGCAAAAGCTGCAAAATTACTATTTTTAAGTGATTTTCTATGTAATAGCCAAATATTAGAAATTAATGTATTTTTCAAAAAAAAAATTCCAATAAATTATTTTCTGGTGAGTTATTTTCTGGAAACTAACTAAGCATAAAAAATACAATTATATGTAAGATTAAAATCCTAAAACAAACTTATCTATTGCTATAAGACAAAAAAAAAAAAAAAAAAAAAAAAAAAAAAAAAAAAAAGAAGCAATGGTTGAACTTTAAATATCAAAGTCGATGCTAAAAATTAATTCGTATACTTTAAATTAAGAAAGAAATTAAATAATTTTTATTGGGAGTATCAAATATATATATTCCAATTATGTTAAGCAGCACTAGAACGCCTTTGTTGACGATCCTTTATTCCGACAATATCTAGGGTTCCTCGAACAATGTGATATCTCACACGGGCAACATGGTAGTAAAGAGTGGATAATATTATCAAGCATTGTTTATTTATCGTCGGTTCTTTCATTTATTTAAACTAGTGTTTTTTTTGTGAAATGCGTTGCATATTGTTATTTATTCAGTATTACTTGTTGTTTACACTCATTAATTTATTCTTATATAGTATTAAGTATGATTATAATTTTTGTCTTATATTCTCTAGATATTTATATAATATTAAGACATGATTTTCTATATAACAATCTTAAATTAAAATTTATCACTATTTAAGTAATATTCATATTACAAGTGAATAATATTTTTCTTAAACTTATTTAAACATGATAGGATAACATTGAAAGCCAAGTATATTTAATAAAATAATTATAGACGGTAACTGAAAAATTATTATTAATTATAAGATTAGACTTCAAATTTTTTGAAAATGATAAGGTTAGACTTTAATTAGCATCGATTTCTTTTAAAAAAAATTAAATAATATGATCATATGTTATTGGATGTTGATTTGAGTTCGTGAAAATCAAATAAAAGAAACAAAACTTTAAAATAAATAATAATAAAAAAGAATTCAAATATACGTGAACTTCCACGTCAACAAATTCCAATCAGTAAAAAAATGATCGTTTTGACTTTGGATTTGATACCCGTTTAGATTAATGGTATTGGGATCCGCAAATTTCTATGAATTGAAAGCTTTGAGGGCCACATTACATCTAGTTTTGATTTTTTTTTTTTTTAGAGTATTTTGTTTTGATTAATTTAGATTGAGATATAAAGATATATAGATATCGTAAAATCCTATAGTATGTGCAGTTTTTATGTTTATAGAAGAAAATCGTCCAACCTGTTTTGTAGGAATTGAAAATGATGTAATATTATATGATATTTTGACAACCAAAAAAAAAAAAAATTAAAGTGTTGTCTCTATAAATATAAAAATCGAAAAACTTAGATATAGATATATAGATAAATAGATATAAATAAAAAAATTTAAAAATTTAAAATATATATATATATATATATATATATATATATATATATATATATATATATATATATATATATATATATATAGAACATGTGAAACATATTTTTTATAGATGTTTTTATTTATTTATTTTTTTTGCTTGTTGAAGTTTATTTTAAAATTAAAATAATAATTTGTTTTTTGAAACAATTAATATCATAAATAATCAATAATTGAAAATTTAATTATAATAATATATTGAAATAATATAATAATATATTAATTTTAATGAATAAATAAAAAATATTAAAAAAAATTTATCAATTATTAAAAACTGAAACTATTATCAATTAACCAATGACTAAGGATATTTTAGAATTTCTAAACTCTTAATAAGGTTATTATAGGCGATCACATTATCTTCTCTCTCCCCTCATTCTTACTTTTATATATAGTATAAATAGATAGGTGATCCCATTATTCTCCTCTCCCCTTCCTCCCCTCATTTTCACTTTTATATATAGTATAAATAGATAGATTATCTCTTAATCCAAAAACTCGCTTCACCAATTAACACGAAAATAAGTTCAAATTACCAATACACCGCATCAATTAATTATTTATATTTAAAAAATTTCTAAAAATAAAGAGATATATTATAATGGTAAACTTAACTACTATGATTAATAACTCTTATTATAATGGTAAAATATATGATAAATGGGTGGATCTAAATTAGAAAAAAAAAAATTGTATATGAATAAATTTGAAAATTGTTTATAATTTATCCAGTGTTATAAATATTTATTTGATCGATATTTAAATAAATTAATTAAAACATACTCTCTATGTATTTTACTTTCAAATACATACCTAAACAAGAAAAAAAAGGCTCCTAAACATAGTTCCAGAGAGATCTTACTTAAAAAAAAAAAAAAAAAAAAAAAATCTTATGATATTATCATCACCACCTTCTAATTTCCCACTTCTTTTCTTTAACTCTTGCACTCTTTCATTCAATATAGAAAAACTGTAATTTAAGTAATCTCTCATAAAAATCAAAATATTTATTTATAAAAATCAAAATATTTATTTAAACCGAGAAAACCACATTCAAAGGAATCAGCTGAAATATTCATAAATCCAAAATCGAAATAAAATCTTTAATAATAGGTTGTGATAGAAAGATGTATATCAATTATAGAAAACAATTGTTTATTTGTGATTCAATCTATTGTTGAATGGTTGAGCTTTGAAACCCTTAGCCAAACAATATTTTTATATCTTTTTTTTTTTTTTTTTTGAAAAACAATATTTTTATATCTTAGTGGAAGGCATTGAGCTCCTCACGGACTAAGATCAACATAGAAAAGACGAAAGGGCTTTAGTTTTTGTTATGGTTGCTTTTTAAAGAAAGCGCCATGGAGGAAGAGTGATTGTATAAAGCGAGAGAGATTTGGATATGGAAAAGAAATTAGAGCTTTGATTTTCCGATAATTATATGCTGCATTTTATTCATTAATTTTAGGAGCTTGGGTTAAGATAACTCAAACTAGTTTGGTGGGTCCTACTTTATATTATTATATTATAATTAAATCCTATATCAAATTTAAATTTTTGGGTGACAATATATCTAAGTTTACAAGTTGGAGTACCGGAGGAACAAAGGTCATCTTAGAGTGATTTTGCAATAAGTCGCGAAGTTCACAGTATTTTTTGTAGATTAAACTTTTTTTTTTTTTTTGAGGATTTTAAAGTTTTAATTTTTGTTATAGTTTACATATAGTGGGATGGTTAGATAAATAAAAATGATAATTTTAATATTCTTTTCTCTTCTAATAATTTGAAATCTCACTTCTCTGGAGAATCTTAAATAAGTAAAATCTAAACAGAATTAGAGGAGGCTTGTTTTAATCAACTGCGGACAATGAAAATTCGATTGGGTGCCCTTGCACTTTGATCCCACCTCTCGCTTTTCATCTGTCTTCATCCAACTCTTTCTTTTTCTCTTCATTTTTGAGTTGAGGAACAAAATTCACTATTTGAATCTTCTAGCTAACTTCTAGCTAACATATTTTGGCCCACAATTATATATGTTATAATTTTTACAACTTTCAATTGAATTTATATGATTTTTGCTAATATTTATTGCATTTAAAATATATGATAGAAAATTTTAAAAAATATTAGTTGTGATAACAGTCAAATTACAAGGTAGATTAAAGAATTGTGTGAACTCTTTCAAATATTTTTTAGGAAAGTCCAGAATTTAACACTTGAATAATTTAACTAATATCAAATCTCTTGTGCAAACTCAATATTTGGTTGATTGTTACTTTCAAAAGTCAAATCATATGATAATAAGCTAATAAGCAGAAGGATTAGCATATATTTACCTTGCGTTGGTAGGGTGCCATTGAAATTATTAGAACTTAGATCCAATACTTCCAAGTTTTGCAATTTAGTTACCTCTAAACCATGCAACGGGGAAATAAATTAAAATTTCAGAAAAAGAGAAAAAAATTATTGTGAACAAAAATAATGGAAATTAAAAATGAAAGCATACCTTGATAAGGGGAGGAACCTTCCATGTCATTCACACTCAGATTCAAAATCTTAATCGATGTCATAGGAGTTACCCATGATAATATGCTTCTGTTGAATCTATTGTAGCTAAGGTCTAAAACCTTTAATTTCTTCAAATTTGATAATCTTTCCAAACCTACAATTGTAATTTTTGAGTTATTAGCCAACAAAATCAATGAATAATAATTTAAAAATATAAATATTTAATTATGGTATTGGAATTGAATATCTAATCTAACAATTCAAAAACTTTAATATTATTGAACAAAAATTCTTTGTTTTTATTTTTAAAGCTAATCTGGCATGGTTTTTGTTAATAGTAGCTTCTACATAAAACATGCCTTACATGTTGTTTACAGTTCGTTATACAAACTGTATGATTCAATTTTGTTATATAATTTTTTTTTTTTATTTATAGGACTGTAATTGAGGCTCCGTTTGTTGTACTTTCTTTTTTCATTTATCTTGTTTCCTTTTTTAAAAGTAAATAATAATATTTTTCTATAAATACATTACATTTAATTAGATCTTGATATAAATAAAATTAAAATATTGATCTTTAATTTTCTACTTATGCAATTGCCTTGATTATTGGGTAAATAATTATAGAATACTAATATAAGGATATATTAGGAAAAGTAAAAAATTTAGTGTAATTATATTAATCTATATGCAAATCATATCTAGAAAAAAATTATAGGATGAAAGAAGTTTTTTTTTTTTTTATGCCCTTAAAGAATCCAATCGTAAAATTACCGATAACAGGACACATTGAATAAAAGTATATTGGAGAAATAATAGAATAATATACTTTTATATCTAATGATTTTAGTTTTATTTTTGAGGTCAAATAACCATAAAAGTGAGCTGTACTATTAAAAAAAATTACCATTTTATTATTTCCTTCATTTCATTAAAAAATTACTCAATGTTTCCTTAATTTTCCAAAATGTCAAATGAAATTAAATAAAAAATTAAAATTCTATCAATTTTAATTGGATGGAGGTACTATTAAAAAAAGATATAGGCATTATTAGAAGTAATGAACTGAATCCTTGAAGGTAAAAATAAAAAAAAAAGAAAAAGAAAAAATAAACATTCCTTGAAAATTACAAATAAATGTTTCAAAATTTAATTTCTTATAAAAAACGTACCTTATTTTGTTTATATTTAATTCGCAAAATACTCTATTAAATGCTACACAAACTGTAATTAATGGTTGAGAATAGAATCAATAATAATTAAAATATAATCTCAAAAATACACCCTCTCGGTTTCAAAATAAGTATTTATGTTTAATTATTCTACTCACATTAGTAATTATGCTTAATTTAATTAGATGACAAAATAGGCATTTTATAAATAAATTTTTATAAAATTTAAACTATTAATTGCATTTCTTAATCTATGTGCTAAGTTAAAAAATGATACTTATTTTGAAACGAAAGAAGTATATAAAATTACATATATTTATTTCCTCCAATGTGCTAACTTAACATTTTATATTCCAAGTTGCAATTAATAGCTCTTTAATTTCATGCATGAAAAAAGAAAAAACTATAACTTATAGATATGGAGAATTAAGGTAAAGGAGTAGGATACCTTCTTTCTCAACAAAGCCACCGAAATTATTGTAAGATAAGTTGAGGCTTCTGAGCTCCTTAAAATGCTGGAAAATGGACACTTTTAGATCATAAATGTTTTCATCATAATAGTATCCTCTTAGATTGTCGAGAGAGAGATGAATGACATGAGCTGCAGTAGAATTGCAAGAGACTCTCTCCCATTCGCAACAGTTATTTTCTGGTTCATCAATCCATGAAGGGAGAATTGGAAACTTGGAACCATACTCATCGGATTCAAGAGACGCTTTGAATTGTAAGAGAGCTAATCTTTCTTCTTCAAAGCAACCATTATTTCCTATGACTTGAAACCAAAGGATCAAACATATGAGTAACCACTTCAACTCCATTTCCTTATGTTCTTATGATGTTATTTTTGTCAAAATCTCTCAAGCTTATTTATAGCTGCGAAGATATTATGTATTGTGAGGTCCAAAATAAGTATAATTCATAATTTTCTCAATTGACCAAGAAGTCATTGCATGAAGGAGTCCACACGCTAATTTATCTAATGAGTGTAATGTAACCAATAATGACTTTGATATGAAAATTAATATAATATGTAATATAAGTGAAAACCACGTTGCTAGACTAATGGATGGCTGGCTTGACTATAATGATGACTATCATGTCCCTTCCTACACGGCCCTTTCACTTATTGCAAATTACTTCCTATTCTAGTTAGAACTCTTTTTTTGTTTATTTGATATTTACTAAGTCTCTAGCTGCATTGACCATTAAAAGTCTTGTGTGGCCAAAAATTATCAAATTCTGTAGATCACTTGACTTGACTTGTAATGTCTTGTTTTTTTTAATCTACAAACAGATGGAAAATCGGTGTTTGTTGATAGAAACGCAATTTTTATTTTCGTTTCCTTTTAATTAACTATGGAAAAATAAAAACAGTTTTTCGGCCAATAAATAAAAAATATATTTTAAAAAAAAATAAGATCTTAGGTCCATAAACTAATCTTGCCAGAATATATTATTCAAAATAATAATGGTGTATTTTCATGGTTTGAGTAATTTGAGTTAAGTTAACTTAAGGTCAAAGTGGGTTTCACAAAAATGAATAATTTTGAGTTAGAATGCGAGGCCACAAAATATCATAATTGGGGTAAAATTGATACAAATATTAAAATGGAGTAAACTTGTAAAAAAATGTAAAGTTATCGGATGTTTTAATATATTGAGCATTTAACTTGTGAAGATTTGGTCTATAGCTCAGTTTATGGATCAAATTAATAAAAATTATTAATGTTTTTAATTTATTGTTGATGTTATATTCTAATAAATAATCTAATGAGTAATAAAAAGTGTAGCTAGCCTTAATGTAATGTTTTCTTTCTCAAGTAGTAATTGAAATTGAAAAAAAAAATTCACTTTCAGATATACAATTATATATATATACATGAAAAATAAATTTGGCCCAAATCGGTTAGGCACAACCTTCACTATGTTCATGCAACGGATTTTGCTTGCAATATACATACAAGCGCATTTTAGATATTTTAATCTGCTACAGTGAAAGTTGTGTCAAGTTTAATTTAGATCATTTAGCACCACTTAATTATATACATATATATAAATGAAATTATTATAAAAATGAAAGCTACATATATATGTGTGGTCTGAAATTAAGAATTTATATTATTTAGACGACTTGCCTAAGTTCCCATTATATCTTCTAATGCAAATTTGAAACTTAAATTATCACTGACAAGACATAAACCTAATTGATGTGTATATGAAAAACTAGAGGTTACAAGAAATGTGCATAGGTTTAGCCACACACTCCCCATTTCTCCATTCAAATTTTCTTTCATTTCCTCCATTCAAACACAGAAACTAAGCATATAGATATGGGAAGGGCTGATTTTTATCTCTTGTAACAACCCCTCTTTATTATTTTTGGTTTTATTTTGCAAATTTTTTTATGTTTTATTTAAATAAATTACAAATCTATGTCTATTTAACATAAATCTATGTTATTTATGTTTTTGCTATTTTTTGTGGTTTATCTCCATCTAGTATGGAGTTTATGATGTCTCCATTTTATGTGGAGTATTTATTTCGTTTTTTGCATTTTGTTTTGTTTATTTGGACAAATGTGCAATTTATAGAGAAATTTTTAGATATATGATGATCTTTGTCTTTTGGAACCTGGTAGTGCCGCATGTTCATCCATTGGATTTAGTGGTTCAAATCCTATATGTTCTTCAGAAAGCAACCCATTCGTGAATAATTAGGCTATTTATAGAAGATTCAGGAAGTTTGTCCAGCCAACCGCTTTGAAGATCTATTAATTTTTTTAAGTTCACCTTCCAATTTTCATTGTGATTTCTTATTAGATCAGCGAACAATAACTATTTTAGTTATAATTATTTTGTTCTATGTCTGGTCTTCAGGCCAGGGGTAATATCCTCCCTATATTATTTGAATTGATTTGAAGTTTTTAATGAAATTCAAAAGAAATTACATTAAAAAAATTGATGTATATATGAAATTTGAAACTAAATCTACATTGAACTTTCATAGCTTATATATAGAAAATTATTTAGTTGACTTGACTTTGGAATATAGAGGCCAAATAGTTTTTTATGTTGAACTGGTCCAAAAGAAATTGGAAACAACTTCTATTCGATCACTCAATTATAATTAATATTTTAATATTTTGATATTAATTTCCTTTTATCTGAATGCATAAATTTACTTTTTCAACCTTTCAACTTTTCAACTTTTCAACTTTAAATTTGTGGCATTCTAAATTTTATAAATGACTTATTGTATACTTAAACTTATAATTTTGAAAAATATTTTATAGATTTCATGTCTTGACCCGTTTTCAAGCGTGGACCGACACTAGGGCCTGGGCGGGTTTAAGACCTCCTAGGCTCGTAGTAAGCCTGAATCACTTAAGCTCATTCTCTTCACAATCATGGCCTCAGGCCCAATAATCATAGTTTCATAATCAAAGCCCAATCGATACTCTATAGATTTATCGAAAATACAATTTATGTAATTAATATATAAATCCATATTATTCAATTACAACTCATTTCGATTAAAATTGTGGAACTCTATAGATTACAATTTTATTTTGCATATACATGCTTAATACAAATATTATTATTTTCCTTTATCTGCATCTCAACTCATAAAGCTTCATAGGGTTCTTATTTCCTTCTATTACTTAGAAACATAAGGAGGCAGGGGTGAGCGTCGAACTCAATGAGTAGGGTTAGATAACCCTTTCACCCCACACAACCATACATATGATAATCACGTTATATAATTAGTAGCATTCCGGCTAATTATGGATGAACAAGTCACGACAATTCAGGTAATTAAACAGTGGACATTAGTCCGTGGAATCACCCATTATAAAACAAGGATCATGCTCACCCCCAAAGCATGCTTTAAAATAATTTTTGAAAAAATAATCCATGATCCTTGTGTCAAGTGCACTCAGAGAGCCCACCCCTGTTCAGGCTGAAGGGACCTCATCCGTCTATTTCTGTTTTCTTTCATTTTATTTTCCTTTTTGTTACTTTTCTTTCGTTTCCTTTTATCATCGATGCGCATCAAATTACAGAGTGCACGGGGGGCGTCACTCCACCCACTTACGGCCCATTGTCGAAATTCTCACCATGCCTGTGCTCTCACTCAGGGTGACCCATATCATTCTAACCCCACGACACATCACATATATGTCATATCCAATCACAAAATTTCGTATCAATCACACAGTGTATGATATCCAGCATCTCTATATATTCCAATATATAACTATATTTGTTTGATGCGGCTCATGGCATACACGTTTATATGACAATTCTACATGTATGCATGTTTCACGTAGATATCATATTACACATGTATGCATGATTGTATAATGTATAAGCAATGCAGGTTATCTAACTCTACTCACAGTTCATTATCGTCCTTAATAAGACTATCTTTGTTAAGCTCCTTTGCAGCTTTTGTCTTGTCATTCTGGAACCTTATAAGCATCTAGAAAGAAAATTTTAGTAAGAATTTTAATTTGAGAAATTTAATTCTCATTTATTTATCAATTTTGGCTAATGCAGTAGTTCGTCTTAACTTATTAAATTGTATATCTACTATTCCTTTATTTACTTATTTACTCTGATATATAAACTTTAATAAATTTTATAGTCCTTTGGCAAGTAGAAGTAATAATAATAATAATAATAATAATAATAATAATAATAATAATAATAATTAATTATTATTATTATTATTATTATTATTATTATTATTATTATTATTATTGGTAATGCGAGTACTAGTAATTTTATTAGTCATTTCTCATTAATGATATAATTATTTTAATTCATTATTAAAAATTTTACCGAAAATCTAGGAGCATCTCCCTTGTAAATCGGGATAGTTGTCAAATCATGTATCAATAGCACAATTCAACATACAGCCCATCCATCAGGCATTAACTTTAATCAAAACTCATCCTCCATTATTTACATAACATTTGAACTGTATAAATAATAAGTGGATATCCACCAAAACGGTAACAAGATATTGGATTTAGGTTAATCGATCAACTGACTCAGCTAAGTTAACATTTTAATAAATTTTTGTTTTAGTTATACATCTAGCTCAACTAAACCGAAACAATAAAATTAGATCAACAAACTCTTAACCAATTATAATCATCGAAAATTTAGTATTGAAGCCTTAGGGCTCACTGATAGAAATTTCATTAACACCATCGCACTGCCCAAATCAAGATAAAATTCTGTCTCCTATGGTTTCACCGGAGTCTTGCCAACCAGTCACCGGAATGTCACCACTGGCCACCGTACACGATGGCTAGAAAACCGACTATTGCCGAAACTGAGCAACATATACATCAAAATGCTTGAAATTTCACGGGGACTCAAAATCTATGACCAATTTGGACTAGGTGTGTCTCATTTTGCCAAAAATGGGCTCGACAGTAGCCTCACCAATGCCATCCATGGTAGTTCTGTCATTAGAGCTTTGTTATTAGAATTGGTGGAGGGGAACAGTTCGCCTAGAGGAGAGGAGTCGATTGAGACCCACCTCGAGGCCTATTCTCACCGAAAACAGCATGCATCGCCGGAAGACGAAATCGCAGCAGTGACATTTCACACCGATTGAGTTTCCTCTCTATCTAAACCCTTATTTCGCAATCCAAAGTCACCAAATTGTTCCTCTCATCGAGCTTTTGAGTTTAGAGCCCTTAATCGCCAGATTCGATGGTCGATGGTCGGAGAACGAACAAAAGAAAGAGGGAGAGAGTTGTCGGTGTTGGCGAGGAAGAAGAATAAGGTTTTTTTGTGTTAATTTTATGGGAAGACAATTAATTCATCCCTGAGGTTTGACTAAACTAACTAAGTCACTCAGTAGTTTGACAATATTAATTAATGGTCCCCGAGATTTACCTCCATCAAACCACTTGGTCTTTCTGTCCATTTTCTTCAGATCTTTTCGGTAAAACCTTTAAAAAAGACTAAATTACCCTGCCATTTAAGAAGGGTAAATAATTAATTTGTCCCCGAGATTTGACCAAATTAACTAAGTCATCCTTGCAATTTAACAATATTAATTAATGATCTTCGCGATTTACCTCTGTCAAATCATTTGTCATTCCGTCTATTTTTTCTAGATTTTTCCATTAAAACCTTTACAAATAGACTAAAACACCCTAACATTTAAGGAGAAAAAGACTAAACTATGTTAGAATTTTCATTTGTCGTGGAGGGAAAACGAAGAGTAAGGGTATACATTGATTATTTGATATTCACCCAAAAAAAAAATTTATCAACATAATGTGCCACTTTACTGTCTTGAGCCACAAACAAAAAGATGAAAAAGAAAAATATAGGTTTGAACAATTTAAAAATTAAAGCCCAAGATTAATAATAATAATAATAATAAATTCCCTTTAATTCAAAAATGTTGAAGTCTTTTTTTCAAAGAAATTATATATATATATATATATATATATATATGAAAAGAAAAAATAAAAAGAAAAGCAAAGAAAAAGGACACGTTAACTTCTTCCTCTTCATCATGTTCCGACACATTGTAAAAGAGGCATTTGCAACAGTAAAAGTTAAGTCACCAAGTCATTTTCAAATAGTAAAAGCCAAGGCATCTCCAACAGTAAAGGCCAAGGCATCTCCAACAGTAAAGGCCAAGGAATCTTCCTCAGCCAGTGGCAGACAAGGAACTATTCATTAATAGTAAAGATTCGCCAATTTTCCTATTAAAAGGGAGCCTCTCCCCTTGTGAAGGCATAAGTTTTAGTCTTTAAGTTATTACCTAGAATCCCTCTCTCCTTCTGTGCTCCTAGTTCGAGTTGTAAGAGTTCAAGTGGAGAAAGTATCTAAAACTATTGTAAGTTTTAAATCTTGTATTTATATTTTGTAAGTAAATAAAGTTTGTATTTTATTTTAAACTGCTACGAATATAAGTCCGTGTTTACG
Source organism: Jatropha curcas (assembly GCF_041381405.1). Classification (NCBI taxonomy): domain Eukaryota; kingdom Viridiplantae; phylum Streptophyta; class Magnoliopsida; order Malpighiales; family Euphorbiaceae; genus Jatropha; species Jatropha curcas. Next base: position 22,489,722 of record NC_143151.1, read on the forward strand.
GCACCTTTCTCTTCTCCCTCCACACTCTGACTTAATTCTGGGGATCCCAGGTTAAGGTTGCAGGAACCCTAAACCTTAATTAAAATAAATTAATTAAAATTGGTTGAGTTGATTGACAAAAAATTATTTGGTAAATTGATTTTGTTTGTGATAAGTATGCTCTGTGGATGCAGCTTAGTCTGATCTTCCACATCAGAAAAATTGTTTAAATTGTATGTTGATTTTATATTTAATGAATTATATAAGTATTCATATAAACCCAATTAATCATAGTATTTTAGTTCACAGTTATGATTTATCTTTAAATATTTGTATCTGTATTTATTTAAATCCTAGTAATAATCTTAGTGCTATACATATATATGATTTTATTTAAAATCAAATCTTAAAAGTCTTTATATTTGGTTTTGTTTTCTCTTTTGTTGATAAAAAAATTAAAAGCATATCTCTTTAAAGTCATTTGTCATTATTATTTTCAAAGTCATTGTTTTTATAAGTCTTTAGTCTTTGTTAGGGTCTTTTGTTTTGTTTTGCTTTGTAACGTGTTTTTGTGTTAAATTCAAAGTCTTTAGTCTTTTAAGTCTTAAGTCATTTTTGTTAAATAAACGGTCCTTTCTCTTTTTGTTGGTATCAGAGCCACTATGGTGTAAATCCAGGCCCCCAAATGGGTGTGCAGTTAATTCAACTGGTATCCAGGTCCATGGAGGGTTCTCACTGTGAGACACTGTGACGAAACACAGGCTCTTACCTCCAGGATATTCCGCAGGGTGTCTGCGCTATGTATACGCGGCCCATAAGTCAGGTTGTAGTTGTCGAGAGGCAACATGCGTGAAAAGTGGTTCTGAGGTACTGCAGGTTGTCACGATCCTGGGCTCCACGCCTGGATTACGTGGATTTGTAACAAAAAGAGAAAGGACCGTTTATTTAACAAAAAGAGAAAGGACCGTTTATTTAACAAAAATGACTTAAGACTTAAAAGACTAAAGACTTTGAATTTAACACAAAAACACGTTACAAAGCAAAACAAAACAAAAGACCCTAACAAAGACTAAAGACTTATAAAAACAATGACTTTGAAAATAATAATGACAAATGACTTTAAAGAGATATGCTTTTAATTTTTTTATCAACAAAAGAGAAAACAAAACCAAATATAAAGACTTTTAAGATTTGATTTTAAATAAAATCATATATATGTATAGCACTAAGATTATTACTAGGATTTAAATAAATACAGATACAAATATTTAAAGATAAATCATAACTGTGAACTAAAATACTATGATTAATTGGGTTTATATGAATACTTATATAATTCATTAAATATAAAATCAACATACAATTTAAACAATTTTTCTGATGTGGAAGATCAGACTAAGCTGCATCCACAGAGCATACTTATCACAAACAAAATCAATTTACCAAATAATTTTTTGTCAATCAACTCAACCAATTTTAATTAATTTATTTTAATTAAGGTTTAGGGTTCCTGCAACCTTAACCTGGGATCCCCAGAATTAAGTCAGAGTGTGGAGGGAGAAGAGAAAGGTGCCGTAAACACGGACTTATATTCGTAGCAGTTTAAAATAAAATACAAACTTTATTTACTTACAAAATATAAATACAAGATTTAAAACTTACAATAGTTTTAGATACTTTCTCCACTTGAACTCTTACAACTCGAACTAGGAGCACAGAAGGAGAGAGGGATTCTAGGTAATAACTTAAAGACTAAAACTTATGCCTTCACAAGGGGAGAGGCTCCCTTTTAATAGGAAAATTGGCGAATCTTTACTATTAATGAATAGTTCCTTGTCTGCCACTGGCTGAGGAAGATTCCTTGGCCTTTACTGTTGGAGATGCCTTGGCCTTTACTGTTGGAGATGCCTTGGCTTTTACTATTTGAAAATGACTTGGTGACTTAACTTTTACTGTTGCAAATGCCTCTTTTACAATGTGTCGGAACATGATGAAGAGGAAGAAGTTAACGTGTCCTTTTTCTTTGCTTTTCTTTTTATTTTTTCTTTTCTTTTTCCTTTAGCTTTGCCTTTCTTGCCTTTATCTTTTTGCTTTTGACTTGCTTTGCTTCGGATTTTTATGATATCGCTATCATCACTTTCGTCACTAGATGAACTAGATGATGAGGATGATGGTAAAACGATTTTACCCTTGCTTTTATGGTGTGTAGTGTTTGAAGATTTACTGGAGGATGCACTTTGGGCTTTACTGGTGGATGGTTTTATGGGCTGATTTGAACTGGTTGAAAGTTGTTCAGACATCTCTTGACAGATCAATCTATATTCTTCTGGTGTTTTGGCTGCAGCTAACCGGGCCTGACATTGGGCTTTTTGGATACCAAACTGGGGGTTATCCTGAATAGCTAATGTATGGGCATAGGTTAAAGCTGGTTTAGATGGGCTGGATAATTTATTGCGGATCCATTGGCTAATTTTATGTTCAGTGGTGGAATTCTTGAATGATCCCCACCATTTTATTTTATGTCTTTTTATTATCATGGGAATTTGACTTCCTGGAACATACTGATAATCAAAATACCATTGATATACCCATGGAGTGAAGAAGGTCATACAATAATACATCAAGGAAGGAATATGAACTTCTTCAGGTTTGGGTTTATAATGGGTTTTAAAGAACTGATACAAATAAAGGATATCATGAGGAATGATTTCCTCTGAAATTCCCTTAAATTGCCACCATCGTTTAAACCAATTTGGGATTTTTAAATCAGTGCGTATATTTTGATCAAAATATATTAACCATGAATGAGTAGTGGTGGGATTTTGAAGACAAAATATCGTATCCCACGCTTTTTTGTAATCAAAATAATTATAACTCATATTATATTTATGTAATCCTTTAAATTTTACTGGTGTTACTAAAGAAGATACGGGCCAATCCTTAGGATGGATGACGCGTTTTATTTTTATAGAAGAATAAGAAATTATTCCATTTTTATCAAAAGTATGTTTGATGTTTACTGAATCAGTATCTAATAATATATTATTATAATAAGCCTGAGGTTTTGATAAGTCTGTAGGCATAAAAAACCAATTCTCAGGATAATAGTTTTTTATAATTTGCCAAGGATTGGTATGATTATATCCATCCTCAACTTCGATTTCAAAATCAAATAAATTTTTATCAAACCATTTATGTATAGTACCAGTAGATTTATATTGGATTTTTGGCAAATCCACAGCCATCAACGGATTTGATAACTCTTTACTGTCTACCGTTTGAGACAGAGTAGCCGTATCATGAGCGGATACGATCGCTTTAGATTTAGAAGACATACCTGGGTCCTCTGTGGAAGAGGATGCCATACCCTGCAGGGCTTTAATTACTTCGGGAGATTGAGAAAGTTCCTCAATCCATTTTTTAAGATCTTTAGGAGGAGTGGTTTTAGTGTTTAAGGTTTTAAGGTCTTCAGAGTGCTCAGAAAGAGCTTTAGTTGGGGAGCCGGAATCTTGTTTAATTTCTTTCCCTTTATCCTTCTTTCTTCCCATGGTTCTGTAAGAATTCTCTAGTTAGAAAGTCTGGAATATTATTATCATTGCCTTTAATATATTCTATGTCAAATTCAAAAATACTTAAAAGTGCTTGCCATCTAGCAAAAATTTGTTTAGAGGCAAGGTTTTGGACATCTTTCTGCAGAACATCTTTTGCAGATTTACAATCAATACGAAGTAAAAATTTTTGATTTAAAAGATCAGATTGAAATTTATTTATACAAATAACAATACTTAAAATTTCTTTTTTAATAGTAGAATAATTTAATTGAGTTGGAGTCCAATGACCTGAAGTATATTGGATTATCCTTTCTTTACCATTTACTTTTTGTTTTAAAATGCCTCCATAACCAATATTAGAAGCATCAGTTTCAACAATTTTAAAAGCATTAGGATCAGGAATATATAAGTAAGGAATTTCTTTTACCAAGAATTTTATCTTTTTTATTAATTGAGTATGCTGAGTTGTCCAAGGACCAGCATTTTTACAAAGTCTATTATGTAATGGTTTTATCATGCAATTTAAATTTGGATAAAAATCAATTACATAATTTAAACAACCAAGAAAACGTTGTAATTGGGGTTTATTAGTAATTTCATCAGGAAATTTTTCACCAAAAACAAGTGCTCTTTCTATAGGTTGAATCTTACCTTGTTCAATATAATGGCCTAAAAATCTAATTTTAGTTTTGAATAGATCCATCTTTGTTTTACTAAGTGCTAAACCATTTTGCCTAATTACCATACAAAAAGTTTTTAAGTGTTTAAAATGATCATCAATAGTTTGACTAAATATTAACACATCATCAATGTATACTATACAAAATTTACTATAGGGATTAAATATGTCATTCATGATTCTCTGAAATTCAGAAGGAGCATTTTTTAATCCAAAAGGCATTACATTCCATTCATATTGACCAAATGGAACTGTGAATGCTGTTTTATATCTGTCTTTAGGATCAATTTGAATCTGCCAATAACCAGATTTCATATCAAATTTACTAAAAATATTTGCATTGTATAATTTCTTTAATAGGTCTTTTTTATTAGGAATTGGATATCTGATCCATTTTAAAGCTGTATTTAATGGTTTATAATTTATTACTAGTCTTGGAACACCTCGTTCAATTTCAGCATTTTTATTGACATAAAAAGCTGCACATGACCAAGGACTTCTAGATTTACAAATTAATTTTTTATTTATTAAATCTTGAATTTCTATTTTACAATGCTCAATTAATTCAGGATTCATCTGAATTGGTCGAGCTTTAGTTTTAATAGTTTTTTCATCAAAATCTTTTTCATATGGTAAATCTACCATGTGTTGTTTACGATCCCAAAATGCACTTGGATGCTCAGCACATAGTTCTTTTTCCATTAATGTTTGGAGATTTTGAATTTTATGTTTAACAAGATCTCTGCCTAATTGAGTTTGAATTCTATTTAAATGGATATTGTTATTTAAATCTTTTATATTTTCTTCTTTTGATTTTATTAAAGAATTGATTTCTAATATTTTAACTGAATGAGCTTTTAACAAATTTAATTGTTTTGTTTTAGGTTTTTCTGTAAATTCTAATCTAGCTCTACTATTTCTTATTTTGAATTTAATACAATCTTCTTTTACTGAGTATGGTGTTATTAGGTTTATAAAAGGAGTACCTAAAATTACCATATAATTTATTTGAGGAGATAGTAAAAATACTGTGTTTATTTCTAATTCTTGATTTATGATTATTGCATCTGTCTTTCCTATAATTTCAAGTTTAGATTTATTGGCTGTACTCAATTTTTCACTAGTTTTTAACCAATATCTTTTAGGAACTATATCAGATTTTATACAGTTTAAATCTGCACCTGTGTCAAAAAGTGCAATTGCATCTATCACAAAATCATTTATTTGAATGTTTATTTTTACTAAATATTTACGTGAAGTAATTTCTTGTAATAAATTTAGAAAATTACAATCTACATCGTCATCTAATTCATTTATTTCATCTCTTATATCAGTTTCTGGTTCGTCATCAGAGGAAGAACTAGAGACTAATTGAGACTCTAATAATTTTATTCTTTTAGAATTCTGTTGAAATTGAAGTTTTAATTCATGAACTTCATTTTTTAAAGTTTTAATTTCATTGCGTAACTCTTTAGTAGATATGTCAATATTCTCTCTTTTTCCTTTATTTTTATTTAAAATAGTGGTTAAATCATAAGTATTAGGTTGAATTTTAGGAGTGATATCTGGTACTTCTTTTTCTTTATCAAAGCTTTGAATTAATTTTTTAAGAAGTTTTGCTTTAGTTTCTTGGTCCTCTATTGTATTTACTACTTGTAATAATGTACTTTGATCTTTACTAAGCATATTAATGGATTTGTCTGATGAACTGGAAGAACTTGTGGTAGTCCCTAATTCATCAATTTGATTTTCACTTTCATCAATCTCAGATTCCGAAGAATCAGAATCAATATATAATTCATAAATTTTATTTAAAACATCATCTTCTAATTTTAATTCATGTAATCTTTTATTAAATTTACAAAATTTAGATGTATGCCCTTTTTTGCCACAATTGTAACAAGTCAAATTTTTATAAGAAGTTTTAGTTGTAGATTTAGAAGGTTTATTTTTGTGTTTATAAGAAGGTTTTGTTCTCTTTTTACTATAGAATTTATCTTGACTAGGTGTAGACCTATATTGTTTTTTGGAGTATTTATTTCTATAATATTTTTTAGGTTTAGAACATTGACCATCACATCGTTGGTTTGATATGAAATTATAATCAAATTGCTTACAAAATGATCCTAATTCTTTTTTAGTTTTTTGCATTTCATATTTTAATTTTCTTTGAAGTTTTAAGTCTTGACAAATTTGTAAACCTTCCTTTTGGATTATACTAATTAACTGTCCATATGTTAATTTATTATAAGGAATAGGTTGTCCAAATTGTTGCTTTATATGGTTTCTAACTTTTTCTCCTAAAAAATAAGGTAGTCCAGCCAAAAACTTTTCTTTCCAAAAGCTTTGATTGGAATCTTCTCTTAACATTAATCTAGTGAGAAAAGTAGTTTTATAATTTTGAAAATCACCTAAATTTCTACATTTAAGATTACTTAATAATTCGGCATTTTTATCTTTTATGTGAGATGGATCTCCTATAAAATGTAATGAAATAGTAAGAATTAAGGTTGCAACTGCATCCTGAATTACTTCACCATTTTCATCATAAATAGGTTCACCGTCATCATTTACTTGAACTGAATTTAAGATTTCTAAATGTTGTTGATCAGTGAGATGATAATCCCACCAACCTTTTAATTGGCCTGTAAAGCCAGCTATAATGATTTCTGCTATAGCTCTATCTGAAATAATAGATTGAGTTTTATAGGCATTTGCAGCCATTGTCATTTGTTGCAAAATACTTAATATATTATATTCACTTAAACCATCTATGTTCCATTCATAAATAGTTGAAGCATTATATTTGAATTGAGATATAGTATTAGGTTTATTAATTATACCTAGGTCTGGTGCCCGATTTACTAGTTCTCTATGATGATTTATAGGATTGATTTCAAATTGTTTAATATTTTCTGAGTCAGGTTCACTAACATCAGAGTTGGTGTTTTCTTCTATCATGTTTATATTTCTTGATCCTGATGAAGGAGGAGTTTCTGGGGTTACATGTTGGGTAGTGTTAGAACGAACTTGGATTTTACTTAATTGATCTTTTAGTGTATTTACAAATTCATTTTTACTAGATTGAGAAATTTGATAAGGTTTAAACATATGAGTTTTTACCTTTTCTTTACCTTTTACAGTCTCATTTACAATTGGTTTATCTTCTAATAAATTTTCTATTCGTTTTAATTGTGTATTTAAACAAATTAAACTGGCATTACTAAAATTATTTTGCTCAATTAATTTATTATTTGTATCATTTTCCCTTATATTTTTAAATGGAGCACAGACAATTTCATGATCTTGATGTTTTAATTTACTAATTGTTTTAGGTGGAAAATCACTTTTAATTGTCTGATCATTTACTATCCATTCTGGTCTTTTATCTCTTACAGTAATTGGATTTAAACTTTTATTAGAAGAATTTTCTTTAATAAGTTTGTACCAATCAAAGAATTTAACTTCAGTTTGAGTATTTAATTTATAATCTAAATATTCATATTTTAATTCTTCAAAAGTATATTGTTTTAATATCTGTTTCATTTTAAGTAAATTTTTAATTTTAGATACTTCTTTTATTAAACTTTTTTCTATATCGTCTTTATTAAGTACATTTAATTCCCTGTTGATTTCACTAACATTTTCAGTTATGGCTGAAGCTGTTGGTGATTCTGGAGGTGTATTTACTAAATTTGATTGTTGATTAACATAATTATCTACAGGATTATAAACTGCCTGTGGTATAGAATTACTATAATCAACACCTTTCATTTTTAAATTTGGAATATCAGAAGTAGAAAATCTTGGTTTTACTAATGTTTGAATTATTGGTTTAGGCTCAGTCTCTTTATATTTAGCATAAATAACAGAAGGTATAGATGAAGTAGGTTTATCATTTTCATTTGTAGTTACAGAGGAAGATGACCCTGCATACCTCATACTTTGACTTCTATTAAATTTTAAAGTTACTTTACCATCTTCAAATTGTTCAATATATATATATATATATATATGTCTTTGCGGATTTATTCCTAATCAAAATAAATTATGGTTAACAGATAATTGCAAATTTGCAATGTTAAATATAACGGATACTAATAATAACTAAGTTCCTCTATTTTATTTTTCAAAAAACATGTAAGAATTTTACCGTTTATACCACATATATCCTTAACTCATTTGGTTAAGCCTAATCTTACTCGCGGTGCGCTAGGTCTAGAGATGGTAACGAGTAGGGTACCCGCTTAAAATATACTACCTGAACTCGAACCTGATTATAAATTAGGTACTGGAACCCATTTAGAAATTTACTTGTAGTGCTCAAACCTATCCGGATCCCAATTATACTTATCAGTTTAAATGTTTGAAATACTAGTTAGCATTAAAAATATTTTTTATTTTATTTTTCAAAATTAAAAAAATAAGTAAAAAAATTATAAACTTGACTTAATAAAAAATATAATATAAATATTAAGTTACAATTATAGCATCAATTATAATTAAAGAGGTTTATATATATAATTTTCTTTTAAAAAATAATTAATTTAAATATTTTTGAAATATTAATTAACGGGTAATGGATACCCAAGTCCTTGAATCTGAATCTGAACCGATACGGGTAGTAAAAATATTACTTTATTCTCGTCTGAAACCCATTTATTCACTACATGAACTCGCCAAAATTGGATTGGATCGGTATCCAGCGGCTCGAGTAAAATTGCCGTCCCTAGTCAAGTCCATAAGAAATTTTCTCCATTCACAAGAATCGAACACTCGATCACTTACTTAAGAGAGTTTGAATTATTTCAACTTAGATAAATTCATTGGTAAAATATGTAAGAATTTTATAAAATTAATTGTTGTCTAAAAATGACAAAAAAAATCTTGTAAAATAAAAGAAAAGAAAAAAAAATTAAAGATGCTTTGCATGAAGAGAAGAAATATATTTCATATTTAAAATAAATAAATTATAACTTATGAACTTATGTAACAAACTTAAGCTAAATATATTTCATATTTGTTAGACCAAACCTTTAAACTCATTAAAAATCCCCAAAGCAATTGAAAACCAAGAAAAACCCATGATTTGAGCCAAACCGGACTGAAATCAAACCCAAATCAGCCCTAACCAATCAGAAAGCTGTAGAAAATCCTTAATATCCATTTTGTCCATTCTCCTTTACCTCTCTTTCCGAATACCGCCGACCCCTCTTCTTTTACTTGGAATTTTTCCTGCAACGCCAGCCCTTAGCCGGCTGATATGATCCCTTCTCCTCTTTAGTAACATCTCCGGCCATCGTTCTTCCCATCGCCGGCCTGCCAGCCGTAGCGCGAAAACGAGAGACACAGGGGGAGCTTTTTATCGATCGGGACAGCCCTCTCTCTCCATTCTTTTGGCGTTTCTGGCGACACCAACTCATAACTGGCCAACCTACCTCGTCTCTAGTACCTCACGATCACCGCTCCTCCATCTCTGATCAACTGTAGCTTGCGATTTAGCGAGAAAAGAAAGGGAAAGCGAACTGTGGTGCCGAGCTCTTCATCATCTGCTACCATTTAGCTTCCTCCGATGCGTTTTATGGCTTGATGAGCTATATTTGATCCTTTTCCTTCAAGTATTTCACTTATTTCTTTATTTGGGGATAACAAGAATCATTTCCTTCAAGTTTTATACTAAAAAAGTGCCTAATATCTGTTTTAAATATATTTTTAAGGCGAAAAAAAAGAGGGAAAAGCACAAATACTAGATCAACAGAGCAATAAATAAAAATAAAATTATAAAATATATTACAATAGTAAGAAATTACAAATAATATTATATTTAAGAACATTTTAACAATTTAATAAAAAAAAATCATATATTATTTTCTTTTAAATTTTTTTAAACCTTTTTTAGCTGTGCGTAGCACAAGGACATTGCTAGCTATCTAAATAAAAGAAAAAAGTTATGGCTTTTACATATAAAAAAAATTGTTATGTATCATGATTTTTAAATATATTTATTTTTAATTATTTCTTGAAAACATTATCTTTTTAATTCATACAAATCTATTATTTTTCTCTCCATTCTTTCTCTCTATAGATTATTTATTTATTTATTTATTTCAATAATTTTTATAAAATTTATTTTAACAATTTTCATCGTATTCTTTATTTTTTGAAATATATTATAATTTTAAAAATAAGTAAAGTAGAATAAAACAATAATTAAAATAAAAAGAATTAATTATTTTGAAATATAGTTAGCTTTTATACTTTTTTTATAATTATTTTGGGAAGGCATAGTTAGCTTATTTACAATATTAAAGAAAAAAGAATTAAATATATTTGTTTAGAAGAGAGAATTAATCTTTTTAATTTATATTTTTTAAAAAATATTGAATTAGAAACTATTTTATTCATAAAATTAATTTTATAATTAATAATAAAAATAATAATGTTGCTAATACATTGTTAACATGATCTACGAGTAGCAAACATTTTTATTAGAATTAAATCCAACATTTATATAAAAATCAATCCTTTTTTATAATGTGCGTTACATATTGACTATGCTCATTATATATTCATATTTTACACTCTGTTAATTTTTTTTATTTATATGATATTAAAGTATAAGTTTTGTTTAGATTAAATACAATTGATTAATTTGTATTGGACTTTCCATACAAGCTACTTGTATTGCTACTTTTTATGTACTTAATTTATTTTTATATAATGAAAGCAGTCTCAAAATAAACTTCAACCTATCCCTAAATCTAATTCTTCAGTCTCTAATTTATAAATGGAGATTCTTAAAATCCTAATATGTCCCCAAAAAGAAAATCAAGTCATCACTCAATCTCCAACCCTTACCCAACCCAAATTAATATCTATATACAAATATAATAAAAAATAAAAAAAAATATTTTTTAATTCTGGGTAAAAGAAAATGATCAAGAAGATGATTTGAACTCATAATAGTAATCACTTTGACTATAGTGGTAATATTACTTACCCAGTGTATTACAGAAAGGAATATATGCACATACATATAAATTCCTAAAACTCCAAAAAGTGGTCCAAAATAAAAATATATAGTTTTAACTTTTTTTTCTAGTTTCATGAATATTATTTTTCTTTCAAGTCAAACAGATTTAGAATATAAAAGAAAAAATGTTAAGAAAATTAAAAATTCTTAATCATCAAGAGGTCATTTATTTATTTCAAGGGAGATATAAATCTCTTAATAAATTAAAGTGATAGTACTTAAATATTAATTCAGTAACGAAAAAGAAAATAAAAAATAAAAAATTATTATTATGAATAAAACTCTTTTAAGAACTTAACATATAACAAGAAATAAATTATATTAAAAAATTACCAATTTAAATTTCAAAAATCAATCCATTCTTCAACTGGAAAGCCATAATTTCATTTGATGTTGATGAAAAAAAAAAAAAAAAAAAAACACTAAAGCGAAGTCAATAAATGCAAATTACAGAGCAAATCATGCTAGAATCCAATATTGGTCTGTTAATAAGTTTATTCAAATATTTTATCTCTATTGTTCTAAATTGTAAATTTAAAATAAATAAATATTTTAATTAATTAATAAAAAAAGATTACATAAAAGAAACATTCTATCATCTTCAATAAACCATTAATTTTTCCTATGACCATAAAAAAAAAAGAGAATATACTTTTTTCTTTTCTTATCTCTCCCAAAATCAAATATTATGTATATTCTATTTGAAAATTTATTTTTTATAATCCTCTCCAAATAAACTCTCAATTTTCCCTACAATCATATATAAAAAAAAAGAATATTATTTTTTCTTTTTTATTTATCTCCTAAATAAAATATTATGTATATTCTATTTGAAATTTTATTTTTTAAAAAATATATCCAATCAAATTATACAGAAATAAATAAAAATATATACTTTTTCTCTTTTTATCTCTCTTAAATAAAATATTTTAAATTATAATCTAAATAAAATCAAAATGTTTAAAAAATAAAATATAAAAATTTTCAAATATCTCTCGTATATATTTATTAAAAAGTAAAATTTAAAGAAATAGAACTTAAAATTTTAAATTCTTAATTATCTATATTTATTTATTTAAAAAATAATTTTTATAAATTATATCCGATCAACTAATGAAATGTAATTTTTTAATTGGTTATAACTAATGCTACTTTATATATTTCAGATTTCATTACGGGCAATATTGAAAATCTCATTGTTTTCCCATATTTATATATAATAAAAATTATTTACATTTAATGGTTATAAATGCGATGGAGAAATTTTCTACTCTCTACTGTAGTTTTACCCAAAGTTCATATTAAAGGATATTGTTGCTTGGTTGCGCACTATATACAGAAATTATGTGCCATTAATAAGGAATTTTAAGAAAAAATCTTGAATGGGGTAGCTCAGTGACAAAGAGCACTTGCGGGGTTGATCATCATGGCTTAGATCATAGGTTTGATCCTTCACAATATAAACTCTTCCCAAACCAACTCCTTTACCTTTAAGGGCGAGCGAGAATTAGTCAAGTTTGTGGACCATTAAAATGGTTACGAGCTTGGATATCTCATGCTAATTTTATATATATATATATATATATATATATATATATATATAAAAGGAATTCTATGAAAAAAAGAGAATAAGTTATATAATTAAGATTTTAATGGACGTGCATCATATAAGAATTATGCACACTAATTAAAAAAATTTATTGTGAAGTGTCATGTGCTATTAAATTAGGAATTTTATTAGCCTAACTTATCAAAACAATCCAATTTTATAAGTTTTACAATTTTACTCTATTTTGATTTTTCTATTAATATTTATCCAATTTTGACCTTTGTAATTATAATACCATCAACTGCAATTAAGGATGCAATTGCAAATAAAAAAAATATTTTCATCATTTTCTAAATCATCATATAACTCAGATACAAATTTAAAGGATATAAATTTTTTAAAAAACATTATTAGTCTACACGAATAAAAATTTCAATTAGGTTTAGAATTAGATTTACAGTGCATTATATGAAAAAACTTATTTAAATTGGGTCCATGTCATGGTTAGTTTGTCTACATATTTAAAGCTTTTAACGAATTGAATTTATTTAATAAATTAGGATTTCTTGAACCTTTTTATAATTAAATTTGTTTGTGTCTCATTCCTTAGGTGGTATTCCTCGATTACTCCTGGGAGGTAATATGTACCTAGTTTGTGTCTCATTCCTGTCTAGCATCTCATTAATTTCAAGATTAGTAGAAGCATTAGGTTCTGTACTATGAGTACTTACCTCAGGAATATTAGTAGAAGCATTAGGTTCTATACTATGAGTACTTACCTCAGGAATATCAGACAGAGAAGATATGGGAGAATTTGATTCCGGAAGTAGTACCTCGTGTTCCGTGGTAGACTCAGTACCTGCTTGCTCTGTTTGGACCGGAATTGACAAGTCTGGACTGGCAGATAAGTTTGGACTGATGAGCCAATTCAGTGGGTCTTGTTTTGATGTCTCCCCCTGACCACTGGATTGAGGTTGAAAGTAATATTCTGTTTCTAGAAAATTACAGTCCATAGTTGTGTACAAGTGTCGATTAACAGGGTCATAACATCTGTATCCCTTTTTGTGTGCCCCATACCCCACAAAAACACACTTAACCGCACAAGCATCAAGTTTTGTATGATTAATTTTCGGGATATGGACATAGACTGTACACCCAAAAATTCGAGGAGGAAAGGTGAGGACGGATGGAATCTGGATAAGTTGGGCTAAGGTATCTAGTGGGGTTTTGAAGTTTAAAATTTTTGTGGGTAAGCGATTTATGAGGTAAGCAGCTGTGGCAATGGCTTCTGGCCATAGGTTTCTTGGTACATGAGATTCTATCATTTGGGCTCGGGTCATTTCCAAAAGGATCCTATTTTTCCTCTCAGCCACCCCATTTTGTTGTGGAGTGTAAGGACAGGTTGTTTGGTGAATGAGACCATGGGTGCTAAAAAATTCCTGCATATTATGGTTAATGTATTGCCCTCCATTATCAGAACGTAGTATCTTAATTTGTTTTTGGTACTGCGTTTGAACAAGGTTATAAAACATAGCAAATTTTTCAGAAACCTCTGATTTATTTTTCAAAAAATAAACCCAAGTAATTCTAGTGCAATCATCAATAAATAGAAGGAAATATAGAAAACCATGGTTACTAGGTATGGGTGCAGGACCCCAGACATCAGAATGTATAAGTGCAAAGGGCATATCAGTTCTAGTATTGTTCTGGGGAAAAACTTGTCTTTGGCTTTTGGCTAGGATACAAGTCTCACAAGACACATGATTATTGTTCTTAAAAAACTTAGGAAATAAAATTCTAAGGTACCCCGTAGATGGATGTCCAAGACGTCGGTGCCATAACCAAACTTGCCGATCCACAGTCCCGTGAGCCAGCATTATGGTACCTTTTTTGTCCACCTCGTCCACGTAGTACAGACCTCCGTGTTTAGTGCCACGCCCAATAATCCTCCCTGTCTGGATATCCTGCAGAATACAAAAGGTTGGGTGTATCAGTACTGAACAATTTAGCTCTTTAGTAACATGACTTACTGATAAGAGTTTATGAGATAAACTAGGCACATATAAGCAGTTAGGAACTCTAAGGTTTGGAGAGATTTCAATTTCTCCTGCCCCTTCAACAGATGAGTAACCCCCATTCACAGTCCGAATACCAGTTTTCCGAGGAGTTGTCTTAGATTTAAAGTCCAATGGATCATAGGACATTGTATCCGTAGCCCCACTATCTAAAAGCCAATTTTGTTCTCTTTCAACATTTTTACTTTCTAAAGGATCATCTCTACTTCTTGTAAACAAAGCAGGCACTAAATTGCAATTTTCAACAAATTCAGGTCCTCTTTCATCAATTTCAGAAGTTCCAGGGGCACAATTATAATTTTCAGAAAAATCATGATTAAATGAGGTAAAATTAGAAGAGCAGGGATTTAAGAGAAGTTTTCCCTCAAACCCTATACCTCCTTTGTTATAGTTCTGCGATTCATCCCCTCCTCCAACCGAAACGTTGGCCGCCGGAACTCCTCTCATAATCTGTTCCTCTCCGGTGCTGGTAGCGATTTCGTTGCCCACCGTGGCCACCGCAGCTCTTCCCTTGGCTCCCTTCCTTCTATTTTCTGTCCACCAATCGGGGTAACCGATTATCTTAAAGCAACCTTCTTTCGTATGCCTTGTTCCCCCACAATGGCTGCACTTAAGTTTCGATTTATCCACCTCCTCGCTCCGGGATGATGATTTAGCCACAGTCCGGGCAAGATCTGACCGGGATTTGGCTACAAGGCCTTGACCGATTTGTGAGATTTCTGGGTTTACCTGTTCATCTTTCTCTGGTCCCAGTATGCCTCGCCTCGTAGCCTCTCTTCTGATCATAGCATATGCCCTTTCAACTGATGGGAGAGGGTCTTGCTTAAGGATGTCCCGGCGTTCGGTTTCAAACCGGTCATGAATTCCGGCGAGAAACTGGAAAAGTTTCGTTTCTTGTTGAATCCGATTGAAGACTTCAATATCTTCCTGGTGCTTCATCGGATTGGGCATCCGGCGGTCAATCTCTTTCCAAATCGCTTGTAAGTTTCCAAAAAATTTTTCAATGGTCATATTCCCTTGCTTGAGATTATTAGCTTTAACAGTTAAATCGAAAATCTGTAGGGAATCACTGCCTGTTTGAAATGTTGTGGCGAGACTCTCCCACAGTTCTTTGGCGGTTGCATGTTGAACATATTGGACCGCTAGCTCTGCTTCCATATTTTCTATTATCCATGAAAAAACAATCGAATCTGACTGTTTCCATTTGATGTAGGTTCCATCAGATGAAGGTGGAGGAGAGGCTCCCAGTATATGGTCGAGTTTTCCTCTTCCGCTGATTGCGATCTCCATTAATCGAGACCAGAGGGTGTAATTAAATTCATTAAGCTTGACTGTTAAATTAACAGCCTGGTTGTTGGAGGTTTCTATTTGGCTTGGTTTGTTGGTTAAGTTTTGGAGAATCTGCAGCAGTTGAGCGGCAGAAACATCCATGTTTGGTGTTTTAGTTGCTCCTGTTGAAGCTGAGCTCTCGGATTGATCACTCATGCTTCCAGGTAAGTTGGATTAAGGTAGATGATGAAGCTCAGATAAGAACAAGATTCATTGTGATTGAACCAGGCTCTGATACCATGTTTGTTTGATAAAAGAATTCTATCTCTCTTATTTCTGTCATTGTGTTCTTATACAAAAAAACTTTTCCTAATTAGTCTAATTACAATTAATTGCAATCCCTTGATTGTAGGGATTCTTGATGCTGAATAGAAACTTCCCTTTCCAGGTTAGTTTCTTTTTTCTGTTTTCCAATAATATATTGCTAATTATAATTATTAAGTCTCGAGTAAGTGTATATATATATATATATATATATATATATATATATATATATATATATATAAAAGAAGTGTAACATTGGAGTGGACAAAAAAATTGGTTAAATTTAATAAATTGTCCTCTAAGAAAATATTATTTATAAAAAAATCTTTAATCGGGTTGATTTTATTGATTTCTTATCTAAATTCAAACAAAATAATAATATTATTTATTATTAATATTTTAACTAAATTATAAATCTTAATATTGTGTTTGTCAAATTAATATTTTAGCTCACTATCTTACTGTGTAAATAGTTAATTATTTTATAGTAATTTACGTTAGTAAAAAATCTAAAAAATGTTCAAATAAAACTATTAACTAATAAAATGATTAAATAATAAATAATAAATTGATATTTATAACTTATCTATCTTAACTAATTCTTATAACATACAATTCTAAAAAAAATAATACAAAAAATCCAATTGAAAGAATTTAAAAAATGGTAGTTATTATTTAAATTTTTATATTCTCAATAGTAAAATATAAGACTTTTACGATAATTATCTTAATTATGAATTATTGAAAATCATAATTATAACTGAGTCGGGAATCTTATTAAATTATCAATTTATTATAAATTACTAATATTAATGTTTAATTCTTATAAAAAAATACTACACAATTTTCATTTTCTTTTGGCTATAAGGTTTATTAATATTATTTTACATCAAAAACTTTTTCTTCTCGTTGTTTTACTTCTTAATTTCAGAGGTATTATGTTTCTTGGGCTATTATTAATTTTATTTTTCCATCTTGTTTCAATTATAAATTTTTGTTTTTCATTTGATTTTAATGTTTTTTTTTTTATAAAATTCATTCATTTTAATCATGACAGAAATTTTGGCTTCAGCAGTCTCAAATATATGATATGGATAAAAACTCCATATTATGATTCAAATGATGGGATCGTAATTATTGGCTATTGCAACCTAAATCGGCTTCCAATTTGATTCCTCTCTTTATACTAATGTTTTGATGGGCAAATGAGAAATTTGGCCTAAATATTAAAAGATTACCACTTCAAACCCATATGCTTATTCGGATGTCTTGGATTCAGTAGACGCTTTTGTCACATGAGAGAGGAAGTGGTCTGCACCCTTAAAAAAATGCATCCTTCCAAGGCTCCAAGTCCAAACAGTATGCCTCCTTTCTATTTTAAAAAATTTTGGTCTATCGTTGGTGCGTCTGTTGAGCAAAACGTCCTATCTATTCTTAATAATCATGAGTCTCCTGCTTCTCTAATCAATACTTTTATAGCTCTTATTCCAAAGGTCAATAATCCTAGCTTAACATCTCAATTTAGGCCTATTAGTTTATGTAATGTCATTTTTAAGTTAGTCACCAAAACCGTAGCCAATAGGTTAAAAATTCACCTTCCTGGTATAATTAATCAATCGTAGTCAGCCTTTGTCCCTGATCGCCTTATTACTGATAATGCTTTAATGGCTTTTCAAATTTTTCATTACATAAAAAGCAGAATTTCTAGGAAAAGAGGTTTTTTTGCTTGCAAATTGGATATGAGCAAAGCATGTGATAGAGTGGAGTGGTGCTTTTTGAAAGACATGATGCTTAAATTGGGTTTTTATTCTTCCTGGGTGGGATAGTGATGAGATGTGTTTCTACAGTGTCTTACTCATTATTGATTAATGGTGAACCAACACAATATTTTTGTCCTAAGAGGAGTCTTAGACAAGGGATCCCCATATTTATTGCTGTTTTATACAAAAGTTTCTTCAAGTTTACTTCAAAAGGCAGAGAACAATCGACTTTTGAATGGAATTAAAATTTGTCCAAGGGCTCCTCCTATTTCCCACATGTTCTTTGCTGATGGTAGTGTTATTTTTGGAAGGGCAAACTTGGCTCAAGCCGGTACTATTCTCAGTGTCCTCCAAGACTATGAAAGAGCGCCGGATCAAAAATAAATTTTGACAAGTCAGAGATCGCATTTAGCAGGAATACAGCCGTGGAGGTTCAAGAGGCTATAAGGAATGTGTTGGGGGTTCGGGCTATTGATTAACATAACAAATATCTAGGTCTGCCGGCGAGCGTAGGTAGAAAGAAAAAGCAAATGTTTAGTCTCCTAATTGACAGGGTGGCAAAAAAAAAAACTTCAATGCTGGAAAGAGCTATCTCTCTCCAGGGCGGGCAAAGAGGTTTTGTTGAAGTCGGTTGTGCAAGCAATCCCTAATTACACTATGAGTTGCTTCCTCCTTCCAAAGGAAACTTGTGCGAAGATGGAGTCACTTATGGAATTTCTCTCCCTAATATCTCCTTTTCAATTCGCTCCATAATCATGATTGATAGTTGTCAAGAGAATAGAATAAAAGTTATTTCTATTCTTATTAGTACTGTCTAGCCTCGGAATTCATGTCTTTGACTTTTCTTTATAGTCCGTTATTATTAGTATTATCTATGATTTATTTTCCTCATTTCATATACGTTAAATTATTGATAAAATTTCTAGTGCTGGTAAAATGCTTTTTAGACTAATCAGTAATCACAATATCAATGTTGCCTGGTTGATAAATCTTAGTAATTCAAGTAATAATGGTCTTTTAAACCTGGATTTCAGGATTTTGTGGTATCATTATTAAAGCGTATTAGAATTTTTAATGTGGGCTGCTATTAATTGTGGGGCTATTTTAGTTTGCGAAAATAGACTGAATAAATACAATATAAGAATTGTTAGGAGCAATTGATAAAATGGAGCAATCAATAGAATAGGATATAAAATGGAGCAATCAATAGAATAGGATGAGCAGTAGATTGGTTTGAGCAATCAATAGAATAGGAGGAGCAATAGATTGGTCTGAGCAATCAATAGAATAGTCCAAGCAATCAATAGAATGAACTGAGCAATTAATTAAATAGACCGAGTAATTAATAGAATAGATCGAGTTTTATTCAAACCAGCTCAAATAGTGGTAACGCTTGGTCAAAGAGTCATTAAGAACATTTAACCATGTAATAATGCAAGATTCTCGCTTGACATTTATGATTGGAATTTTTGCTAGGCATTTAAATCTTCGGTTACAATAAGAGGTACATTATAAATATTTGTATCACATCCTATTAGAGGATAACTTACATCTTAATAGTAATTCCAATATTCACTTGAGTTTTCTAGATTTTACTTCTATAAAATAAGTGCAGTGAGCGTGGAACACACCTCAGTTTTTCAGCAATTCTCTCCTGACAACTATCTCAAAAATGGTGTCCAATGAATCTCAAAATCTGCTTGTTGAAACCCAATGCAGGAATGGAGTCTCCTCCAAACCTAACTTCAAATATTGTATCTCTTCCCCATGGTCATGCTCAAGGTGACGTTCCATCTGCTTCAAATCCTCTTCCTATGATAGATCCGCAGGTTGTGAAAGACCTAACAGAGGCATACAACAACTTTGTGTCAATTCTAAAATGATTTATGCATTCTCAGCCTTCTTCTCAACCTTCCCAACAACACAACTATTCACTTAGAAATATGAAGCGAGTTTTTGGGGAAGAAAAGGAAGAGCAAGCATACATGGCAGAAGAAACTGACTCATTTTGGAGGACATAAACAACATACAGCAGGAATAATACAAATGTTCCAAAAGGGGAGAGCAAAGAAAACTTCCAAGTAAGAATCAGAGGGGTGAGCAAAGAGAACTTTCGACCAAGAACCAAAGGGGTGAGCAAAGAAAACTTGTGAGTAAGAATCAAAGAGATTCTTAAAGAATATAGAGTGGCAGGAGATAGTAGTGATTATGGCTTAGGAATGATTCCCCACTATCGCGAGAAATACTAGAAGTATCTTTTCCTTCAAAGTTCAAGATGCCAACATTTCAAACATCGATGGCACAACATATTCCAAAAGTCACCTAGCTAACTTCAAGACAATAATGCACATTTAGACAACTACAGATATGCTATTATGTCGAGAATTTCCGGCAACTTTGAAGGAATCAGCACATGAGTGGTACCAAATGCCCAACACAGGATCAATTGCATCTTTTGCTCAACTAGCTTCTGCTTCAAAGCTCAATTTGTCATATGTCTCCCGAGCAAAAAAATCTCATCAGGCCTGATTGATCTAAAAAGGGATGATCGAGAATCACTTACGGAGTATCTTAATAAATTCCTGAAAATGGCTATGCAAATTGAGGACCTAAATGCTGAAGTGGGCATTAGTGCCATGTTAAAATATTATAAGTATGGAAAATTGTTTGATTCTATTAATATTGATCCTTCGCTTTCTCTTGCAGAATTAATGTTCCGAGAAAACAACTATG
This sequence comes from Jatropha curcas, assembly GCF_041381405.1. NCBI lineage: Eukaryota > Viridiplantae > Streptophyta > Magnoliopsida > Malpighiales > Euphorbiaceae > Jatropha > Jatropha curcas. The sequence goes on from NC_143151.1 coordinate 22,510,674, forward strand.
CTCGACTAGATGAGGCTTAGTAAGCCTATGTTAGTTAAACCCATATTCTATTCATAGTCATGGCTTCAGACCCAATAATTATATTCTACAAACGTATCAAAAATACATTCACATAATATATATATATATATATATATATATATATATATATATATATATATATATATATATATATATATATATATATATATATTATTCAATTACAACCCATTTGGAATACAATTGCGGAACTCCATAATTTACAGTCCTTTACATGTACATGCTTAATATAACTATTAATAGTTTTCTATATTTGTATTTTGACTCATTTGGATACATAGGATTCTTCTTTTCTCCTATTACCTAAAAAAAATAAGGAGGCAGGGGTGAGCACCAAACTCAATGAGGAGGGTTAGATAACCCTCTCACCCCACACAATCACACAAATGGATGTGTAAATCAATTTAGTCTTCCGACTAACTATATGATCATGCAGTCGATCACACAAATGACATAGCAACAGCAATCACAAATATTAAAACCTTCATATAATCACATCAAGTGGATTTTTATTAGTGGCGTCACCAAAACCCCTGACGAGCCGTCCTCACACATGGCTCGCTCTCTCATCACGTGTGCACCAGGGAGTCGATCCCCCATACATGGTCGACTAGTCTTAACCTCACTTGACCAGCCCTCTCATTTTTTTAATACTCTCTTTTCTTTTCCATACCAACAGGAGGCCACCCTGTAGTTTTCCATATCATATTTCATTAGATGCATATGGCGGCGCCAATCTCCCCATACATAATCGATGGTATCTAGAAGGCCCTCACAAATCCATCGGTGACCCACTTCATCCCAATTCCACACAAGCAGAGCATTCATGAAGCACATCACAACTAATCAAACCATATTCAATAGCAACAATTAATTCAACACAAATTAACAATCTACTAAGTAATGCATGTCCAGCATTTAGCTGTGTGTGCATGGATGCAAATGCAGATGGATGATATGAATTATCTAACACTACTCATAGTTCTTCACTATCCTTAAAAGGACTATCTTTATTAGTGCACTCTTCGAGCTTTTGTCTTGACATTTTGGAATGTTACGAATATCTAAAAAAAAAAAAAAGAAAATTCTAAATAAGAGTTCTAATTCGAGAAATGTATTTTGCATTCATTTATTAATTTTGGTTACTAGTCGCTTATCTAACTTATCGAACTATATATATACACGTACATACTGTTCCTTTATTTATTTATTTACTCTAATTTATAACTTTTAAGAAAGCTTCTAGTTATTTGGTAAATAATGTTTTATAATAATAGTAATAATAATAATAATAATAATAATAATAATAATAATGGAAATAGTAATACTAAAAGTTTTAGTTGTTACCAGCTATTAAAGATATAACTGATTTAGTCCTTTAATAAGTGTTTTGCCGAAAATCCGACAGCATTCCTCTATAAACTAGACTATCCAAATTTTATACATCGCACATATCAACACACAGCCCATCCATCGGGCAAATTCTTAATCAAAGCCCATCCTCCGTTATGTCATCATTAAATCAACTTGAATCAATTTATCCATATCAATAATTAATCTCAATTCAAAGCAAAATTATTTTCACAAATTCAGTTCATACCACGATAATATATACATATCTAATTAATAATTTCTATTAAAATACTTAGCTTCCCATTAATCTGTTACTAGCACTTAAGGTACAAAAAATAATATTCTTACCCTGTAGAAATCTAGGTTCTTAAATTTCTAACTTGGATTAACCAAGCTAAACAATTTTCTAACTAATCACAACTAATAATTGTAAAATAAGGAAATAAATTCAAATTGATTTCTAAAAGAAAAATGCAGAATTGGGTTATAAGGTTTGCCAATGTAAAATTGGATTACATATTCGGGATGAACATGATGAGGAGAAGATTCTGCCTCTGGAACCTTGCCGGAGCGTCGCCGGCCATTCACTTGACCACCACCACCAACCACGTGCGCGGTGTTCGGAAAATCCAACTGCACCCAAAAATTGCAAACCATACATCAATTTGTTCGTTATGAGGAGATGATCACTAATATATGATCAACTTAACATGGGTGTTAACCATTTGGCCAAAAATTGACCTAGAATGTTCGGTGGTCACCGCTTTGGGTTTTCCGATTCCGATCACCATAGTCGACACTGAAATAGCCAAATGAAAGAGGGAGAGGAGAGGAATCGATCGACACCAACCTCCAAGCCTCAAGTCACCGGAAACAACCTGAATGGCTAGAAAAACATTGCTGCGACAGTGCAGAATCATTTCAGCCGAGTTTTCTCTCTATCCGGGCTCAAATCATGCAAATCAAGGTTGAATCAAACTCCTTGCAACGATTATATGGTTTTAGACTATTTATTTGCCGGATTTGGTGGCCGGTGGCCGGAGAACGAAAAGAATGGGAGGGAGGAGGTTCAGCGTCGGGGAGAAGGAGATCAGGGAAAAAATTGATTTTATCTCTTCTCCTTCCATAGGCCAGAAAGGCTGGTCCTGTCTGATTAGGAGCTCAGTTTGGTTCAAATTGTTTTCCAGAAGATTCCTCTTGATTTTTAATATGGTCTGACTCCGGTTTCGATAGGTTCTTTTTCACTTCCGATTCTGTTAAATTTATGAGTATAATATTATTTGAAATTATTCTTAATTAAATTAAATTAAAAAACTTATGAAATGGAAAATTCGAGTTGTTTCACCTCAATCGGATTTTTTGGGATTTTCTTTATAACACTCTCATGGAAGTTGGTTTTCCTGACATTCTTGTTTCGGCCATTATGAGATGCGTTACGTCTTGTTCTATGCGTTACGTCTTGTTCTATGCAAATTGCTTGGAATGGGGATCTTTCCGATACATTTTTTCCTTCCCGCGGCTTACGTCAGGGAAACCCGTTAAGTCCCTATTTATTTGTACTGTGCCTTGAACGACTTTCTCAGGCTATCTCCAAAGGGGTGACTAGGGGTTCACGGAATCCGATTAGGCTGTCTCGGAATGGGCCTCTATTGTCTCATCTTTTTTTACTGACGATTTGATTTTACTGGTTGAAGATTCTTTTGACCAGGTTTGCAGTCATCAATGGAGTTTTGGAGGATTTCTGCAGGTGTTTTAGACAGAAAGTTAATGCTTCAAAGACCACAGTTTTTTTCTCCAATAGCGTTTTGAGTAGTTTAAAAGGGCAGTTAAGTCGGGCGTTGGCTTATAAGCGCACAAATAATTTTGGCATGTATCTGGCGGTTCCCCTTCTTCATGGGAGATCAACAAGTGTGACTCATCGTTATATTTTGGAGAATGCTTTTAAATGGCTTTCTAGCTGGAATGCGTTGCAGTTGTCAATGGCGGGCAGAATTACTCTGGCAAGTTCAGTGATTGCAGCCTTGCCCTAGTATGCCATGCAGAGTACGAGACTTCCTTCTCGAATCTGCAATGATTTAGAGAAAGCATGTCGCAACTTTATGTGTGGTTCGTCTAATGATCACAGGAGGATATCTTTGATTCCTTGGAATATTGTTACGCAGCCAAAATTCTGTGGCGGTTTGGGTCTCAGAAATTGTGTTTGCTTAACGATTCTTTTCTTATGAAGTTGGGGTGGGCGATAAGAATGGACACAGAAGCTTTAAGGGTGAAGGTTCTTCTTTCCAAATATAAAGTGCCTGAGGTTAGTGCTATTAATGGGAATTGTCCGAATAATTCCTCTGTTTTGTGGAAAGGTGTCTCGAAGGTGTGGGATAAGCTTCAGAAGGGGTATATGTTTTCTGTTGGAGATGGCTGCACTGCGAAATTCTTGACTGACTGTTGGGTTACAGATGAGATGGTTCTGATCCAGGCAGCGGTGGTAGAGTTGCCGGAGGCTTGGAGAGAGGAGCGTGTTGTGGACTATGTTGCGGAAAACGGGGAATGGAACTAGGCTAAATTTTCCACTATTGTTTCTTCTGATATCCTTGGTTTTATTGCAGCTATCCTGTCTCCTGCTGCTGATCGTGGTAAGGATGTGGTTTGCTGGCGTTTCACAAGCTCTGGTCGTTTCAGTATAAAGTCGGCTTATAATTGCTTAGTAGGGATTCCGGAGAGTAATGGTGTTCGAAACTGGGATCTTTTTTAGAAGTGGAAAGGGCCACAATGGGTTCGGGTCTTTTTATGGATTGTTCTTCACAACAGACTTCTCACTAATTTAGAGAGAAATCGTAGGCATCTTACGTCTTCAGCTGTCCGTGATTTATGTAATTTTTTTGAGGAGTCTTGCTTACATGTGTTGAGGGACTGTTGCTATGTGAGGAATGTGTGGAACAAAATTCAAGTTCCTGAACCCTCTGTCTTTTTTGATACTTCTTCATTGATGGTGGCTTGGGTCATGGAGAATTTGAAGAGCAAGGCCATCCATCAGTCAGGTATTTCATGGAGTGTGCTTTTTAGAATTACCAGTTGGAAACACTGGTTATGCAGGAATAGGTGGGTTTTTTGTTCTGAATTAGTGGCAGTGGAGGAAATTGTTAATGATATTATTAGGTTTGCTAGGGAGGTGGTTCATGCAATTCATATTGACGGTCATAAAGGGAAACTGCAACAAAGCAATTGCTGGGTTTCTTGGATCCCTCGTCCTCCGCCGTTTCTCAAACTCAATGTCGATAGTTCCGTTGTTGGGTCAGTTGCTGCTGGTGGTGGGCTCATTCGAGATTCTAAAGGAGTTTGGGTTAGAGGTTTTATTACTCACATAGGAACGTGCTCTATTCCTAGTGCTGAATTATGGGCCTTAATGGAGGGGGGTAAAGTTGGCAAAGAGTATGAATATTCAGCATTTGATCGTTGAATGTGATAATTCTTATGTTGTTCAACTAGTGTCTGGAAAGTTTCAAGCCTCTGGGATGGATTATCAGTTGGCTAAGGTCATAAAGGAGATGATTTCTCGAGGCTGGATTTGTCATCTTCAACATAAATATAGGGAAGGAAACTTCTGTGCTGACTTTTTGTCTAAAATTGGTAGTGACTTTCCTCTGGTTTGTGGAGCCTTGGGTAGTTGGCTAATGCAAGATATAGCTGGTGTTGGTTATCCTAGGCTTTGCTTGTAGCTTTTAGAACTTATGCTCTCCTTTTATTACCAAAAAAAACTTTGCAAAAAATATCATACTCTCTTTGTCCTATAATTCTTGTTATACTTTCTTTTTTCTTTTATGCTATACAGTTAACTTGTTTCTTTTTTTTTTTTTTTTTTTTTGGGAGTATTGAGGATTCGAATATAAATATATTGCCAGGTCATAATGCACTTATCACTAGGTTATACCTCGGTGTGCATCTTTTTTTTTTTTTTATTTTTTATTTAAGTAAACAATAATATTTTTCAATAAATATATTAGTTAAACACCACATTACCATTAATCACATCTTAAAATTAAATATTGACCTTTAGTTTGCTACTTATGCCATTGCCTTAATTATTGGATAAAATAATTATAGTTTAATATGGATAATTTAATTTTAATAGAATACCAGTGTAAGGATATACCAGGAAAAAAATAAAGCAAAAAAATTAGTGCAATTATATGAACTAAATTTTATTAATGCATTTTTTTTTATTTTGGTCTGTCCCTAAAATATAATCCACTTACTCTTTTTACATTATAGTTAATCTTTAAATTGTTTATTATATTCTTATTAAATTTTATCCTCTTTTCAATAATACTCATTAATTCATTACTTTTCCCAAGTAAATATTATTTCAAATTCATATTATTTAATAAGCAGCTTTATTTTTTAGTTTTTTCCTCTTCAATTTTAAAAAGTCATTAATGTTAATTACTCTCATTATTGCAATTATATTTCTCATTTTATATTATCAATATGGTTTTTTTTATTTTAATATAATAATTGCCTCATGTGTTATTTAAAATGGGTAAAATAGAAAAATTATGGTAGCAAAATTGTCCACTAACTATAATAATATATATTGTTTAAAATCCATATTAAAATCCAAGCACGTTATAATGGCCAATGATAAATTCCTAAATCGAGGAAGAAGTCAACTTTGCTAATTTCATAGTATAATATGATGAGAGCACCAGGAATAAAGCTCAATTTTGTATCTGAATCTAGAGCAATATATAACTTACCTAAAATTAATTTTTTATAGAAATGTAACTCATAAACTTGCATTAAAAGAATAAAAACTTAATTTTTATAAAAAAAAATACCTCTTCGATTATGTATATAGACAAAATTTCCATTTTAAGTGTCCCATCTAAATAGATAAAGTTACTCAATTTGGATTATGGCCAAAGTGCATAGTCCAAATTGCCCTTTATTTACGCTATTAACAACACTACGTTTTTAGAAAAATAATAAAGTGATAGACATAATTCAAATATTGAATTAAATAAGATTAAATTACCAATGTCCAGCTATGCTTTTTAAACCAAATTGCATGCAATTTTCAGGTTTTATGTTTGTTTATTATTGCACCATTTGCGTTTAAATCTTCTAACTATGACACACTTTTGTTATATGGCTACATATTTCTTATGATTATATCATCGTATTTAAGTAAGATAAAAAGTACATGTATATTGTAATGTATATTCTATTAGTTAGGAATAAAAAAGTTATTGTTAAGCTCTTGGAAATAGAGTAGTGACTAAATTGTTAATTAGCCCCCTTTAGACTTAATTAGAAAAATATTTATATTGGTGGAAAGATAATTATAGTTGGATAAGAATAATAGGAATCCTACTTTATATGTTTTAAAAGAAGTTATTTAGGAGTCTAATATTTTTTTCTATTATTCTTTTATATATATTATTATTGTGTATTATCAGTAGTCTCCCCCTGGTTTTTGGTCATTTATGTCCAAATAAGAAAAAAAAAGAGTTTACTAAATGTATTATTATTTTTATTTATTTATTATTGTAGTGTCTTTTCAGCCTGGATCAGTAGATTTGCTTATATCGTAAAAAAAACTGCTCTGTTTGAGGAGAACGAGGCGTTGGTTCGTTTGTCTAGGTGAGCCTCGAGTGTTTCTCCAATTAATGTGTCTTTTTAGTGTCTCGCCCTTCTTTATAAAGGCGTGTTGGGTGAGAACATTTTGCCTCACATCTTCATTTCTTCTTCTTAGAGCTTCTCTCTCTAAAAAGCTTCTTCTTCCAAAGCTTCTCTCTCTAAGTTATTTTCTCAGTAAGTTTTTCTTTTTCTTCTCTCTTTCTTTTATCTATTTCTAGGCGAGACTATGGGTTCACCTAGTAATGAAGAAATGCCTACTTTGGCCAAGCTTTCTAAGGATGAGATTGTGGAGGCGAATGAGTGTGAGGTAGGCAAGGCGAGGGATACGGTGGAGAACATCAAGGTGTCTGATGTTCCTTCTGATATCAACGAGGGCGAACTACTTGCTATAGCTTCAAGGTATGACTTTGCGTCAGAGTATGAGTTGGTTCGCCCTGGGTCGGATATGCGAGCTAACACTCCCTTGGATGATGATGAGTTTATGATGCTGTATGAGGAGAGCCTTCATTCTGGCATTCAGTTTCCTTTATTCGAGCCTCTAAAATCATTCTTCAACTAGTATGGGATTACTATCAGCCAAGTACATCCTAACAGTCTAAGGCTGTTATGTGGGATCGCCAGGTTGGCTCCCTAAGACGAAACCACCATAATGGCTCGAGGTATGGGAGAGCTTTACTGCATGTACCATTGGGTGAATGAGGATCATTATTTCCTCTAGGCTAGGAAGGACTGCAACATATTTTATAAGGACTCAAAGATATCTTCTTTGAAAAATTGGAAACATAAGTACTTCATTATTCGCTGAGCCGGGGGGTTTGGTATTCTGACTCGATGGTCTGATGATCTCGCGAGGCGCCCCCATTTTTCGCCTACCTTTGAGGATTTGCAGTGTGTAGAGTTGATAAAAATACTTTACACATTAAGTGAAAAAACCTAAGGTCTTATTTTTGTTCAAATAAAAATACTTTACGTATTACTGGGTGGAGATACAATATGCCTTTTTTAGATCGTTAGCATTCTATGTTCGAGGTCACTCAGCCCCTTCAATCTTTCTCAGCTTATATGTGCTCGTGCCTAGCTGTTTTTGAGACTTCATAAGGACCTTCCCAATTTTGTCCTAACTTACCCATGCTTGCCGAACCTTTGGTGATCTCCGCCTTTCACCATACTTTGTCTCCTTCCCTGAATTGCCTACTTTGAACTAGCCTATTGAAGTATCTCCTTACCCTTTGCTTGTATGCCTTAGATCGGGTCGTGGCCTCCTCCTTGAGTTCTTCTGCCAAGTCTAAGTTGATCTTTAAGCTTTCGTCGCAGCCTCCTCTATACACTCTTGTCCTTTTGCTGGATATGCTTATTTCTACTAGAATAACTACTTCAGTTCCATATACTAAGGAGAAAGGGGTTTGCCTTGTTGCCTGCCTAGGTGTGGTTCTATAGGCCCATAGCACACTGTTTAACTCATCCGCCCAATTTGCCTTTTCTCCATCAGCCTCTTTTTTAGACCCTGTAGTATGGTCCTGTTGATGACTTTGGTAAGGCCATTAGTTTGTGGGTGAGCTAGCGATGTAAAGTGGAGTCTAATGTGCCACTCTTCGCAAAAGGATCTGAATGCTCCTGAGTCAAATTGTTTACCATTGTCAGTGACAATCTTGTGGGGGACACAATACCTGAATATCACATTTTTCTTGAAAAAAAACTGATAATCCGAGCTGGGGTGATTGTGCTGAGTGCTTCGGCTTCTACCTATTTGGAGAAGTGATCAATTGCAACTACCATAAACTTTCTTTGCCCTATTTTTGTTCAAAAAGGCCTAAGAATATTATCCCCCATCAAATGAAAGGCCAGGCCGAACCTAAAGGTTGTAAATTCGAGGAGGGTTTTTTAAGCACCCTATCATATTTTTGGCAAGCATTACAATGGCGAACGTATTGGCGAACATCTTTCTTCATTGTTTGCCAGTAGTATCCTAATAGTAGAATCCTTCTAAGCATAGCATCTGAGCCTTCATGTGCCTGGCAAACCCCTTCATAAGTCTCTCTTATGACGTAATTGCCCTCTTCTTAAGTTACGCACTTCACCGAAGGGTGTGATTTTGATCTCCTGTAGAGTTCTCCATTATCTAATGTATAGTTCACCGCTTTCCTGCAAAGTTTGATAGCCTCTTATTTATTGCTTAGCCAAACATCATTCTGCAAAAAGTCAATGATTGAGCTCATCCAGTTGCTTTCAGTTTAGGACACCAAGACTTCTTTTTTTTCATAGCTCGAGCAAGTTTGGTGTTCAGTCATCACTTCTCTTGGCGATTCTGCTTCTTATGCTGCAGCTTTGGTTATGGAATCTGCCTCCTTATTGCTCGCCCGTTCTATTTGGGTCTTCTTCTAACTATGTAGTCTTCTTCCTCTAGGTTGTGTAAGAGAGACAAAGCTAGAGAATGATATTTAACTAAGTTTGGCTCCTTGGTGGTGAATGTACTTGTAATTTGGTTGAACACCAACTGTGAGTCTAAAAAAATATGGAGAACTGGAGTTCATACTTGAGGGCCAACTTAAGCCCTGTAACCAAATCCTTGTATTCGGCACCATTGTTGGTTGTTGAAAAGTTTAGGCGTACGGCGTATTGTATGTTTATCCTCTCCGGTCCTCGTAGGATTACCCCTATTGCAGCTCTCGAGTTCTCTAAGGCCCCATCTATGTGCAACTGCCAAGTACTACAATTAGGGCTTGGTAGCTCAGCTTTAGGTTCGCCTTTTTCGCCTTCGCCATAAAACTTAACCACAAAGTCTGTGAGCACCTGCGCCTTCATTGTAATGGGAGGGCGTTCCTAATATCATCCCAATCTGATCGATCATTCTACCAGACTTCCCAAAGTCTCAGCTCGATGTAGGATCTTTTTGAAGGGATGGTTAGTTCAAACGATTATAGTGTGAGATTATAAGTAGTGGCACAACCGGTTTGCCGAAGTTAGGATAATGAACACCAGTTTTTCAATATTTGGAGATCTTAGCTTGGAACCCTTGAGGACTTTACTGATGTAATAAACAGGGTACTGTTCACCTTCTTCTTCTTTGATCAATACTGATGCCACAGTGTTTTCAGTAGCAACTAAGTATAAATATAAGGACTCACCTTTTCTTGGTCTGCTCAGGAGAGGAGTGGAAGATAGGAAATTCTTAATCTTTTTAAAGGCAAGCTGGCATTTTTCATCCCACTGAAAACCTTTCAACTGTTTGAGGGTTTGGTAGAAAGGCATGCATCTCTTGGCTGAGCACGAGATAAATCGCCCTAAGGTTGTGATTCGACCATTTAATTGTTGAACTTCATGAATACTAGTGGGTGCTTGCATTTCCAGTATTACATTAATCTTCTCAGGGTTCGCCTCAATCCCCCTTTGTGATATCATGAAATCCAAGAACTTTCCTACCTGTACTCCGAACGTACATTTGTCTAGATTGAGCTTCATGTTAAACTTATTCAAGATCTCCAATGCTTCCTGTAGATCTTTAAGATGACAGCAACTCGGACGCTTTTTATTATCATATCATCTACATACACCTCCACAGTTTGCCCTATTTGATCTTGAAACATGTAATTTGACCAACCTCTGGTATGTGGCTCCTGTGTTTTTTAATCCAAACGGCATGACTTGATAATAATAAATTCCCTTATCTGTGACGAAGCTCGTCTTCTCTTCATCCAGTTCATTCATCCTTATCTAGTGGTATCCAGTTGCTGCATCTACAAAGCTATATATTTCATAGCCAGCTGTTGAATCTACCAGTTGATCTATATTAGGCAGAGGGTAAGGATCTTTAGGGCATGCTTTATTCAGATCAGTAAAGTCAACACATAGCCTCCATTTTCCATTGGACATCAGTACCAGAACCATATTTGCTAGCCATTTTGGACAGTTCACCTCCCTTATCAACCCTACCTTCAAAAGCTTATCCACCTTGGTTGCTATAACTTGTTGTCTCTCTAGACCATGATTCCACTTTTTTTGCTTTATCGACTTGAAGTTTGGATCAATGCTAAGTTTGTGGGATATGGTATCATGATCAATACCCACTATATCCTCCACAGTCCAGGTGAAGCTGTTAACGTTATCTTTTAAGACTGCTTTAATACCATCCTACACCTCTTTTAGTAGATCGGTTCCCAATGTCAAGTTCTTCCTATGTTCCACTTGCCACGTGATCAGCTCAACCACAGGCATTGGACTAACCTCTACATTATGTTTGGGAATATCAAAGGGTTGGTGCTCGGTTGGTTTTATGGGTGGTTCTTCTTCTAACATCCACATGATTGGAAAAGTGAGAGGCAGGCCTTTCAGTGCTATCATGGATGCCTCTCGAGCGACTTTCTGGTCTCCCCTAATAGCAACGACCTCACCCTTATTGGAGTAAAACTTCATAGTGAGGTATCTGATACATGTGGCAGCTTCTAGTTCATATAGGGCTGGCCTGCCCAATATAGCATTATATGGGAAGTGAATGTCCGCCACCATGAATTCTAACTTGAGTTTCCTTGATGAGTCCTTGGCTCCAAGCTTTAGGATTATGTCTATAGATTAAGACACTTGTATAGGTTTTCCGACTGGTCTGACTGAAGGGGTTCGGACAGGTTCAAGCTTCGCTTGGTCTAATTTTAAAGCCTTGAACATATACATAGTTAACAAGTTTATCGCACTACATTCATCTATTAGGATTCTTTTCACTAAAAAGTTCTCCAATATCCCTTCGATTACTAGGGCATCATTGTGTGGTATATGCACAAGTTCGCCATCCGCCTCAGAGAATGGTAGGGGTGGCTTAGTGCTCAGTTTTTGCTGGGGTAGGACAGAATAGATTTCTCTAGCTCTTCCTTTTTCTAATTGAATTACTATCTCTCGCCGATGAGCCCCCAAATATAGTGTGGATCGTGCCGAGGGTGTGGGACTCTTTCACTTGCTTGTCCTTCTGTTCACTGTCCCTACGAGGTTTCCCAATAAACTGTTTCAATTTGCCTCTTTGCACAAGGCTTTCTAACTCTTTCTTTAATTGCCAGCAAGCTTCGGTCTCATGGCCTACATCTCTATGGAACTCACAATAATTGCTCTTATCTCGATGACTTCAGGTATGCTCCTTTATCTTTCTATGGTAATAGAACTGAATTTGATCACCCTGTTCTCTTACCCAAGACAATATGTCCGAACATGGTCTATTCAAAGGGGTAAATTCTCGATCTTATTGTGACTTGCCATCCCTCGCATATAGGGTTCGAACATATTAACTAGTTCGAGGGAGCCAAACAGGCGATCTCCTTTTAAGTGATCGTCTCCTTACTGGGGACGGGTGTCTTCTGTGTCTATACCTTTCTTCTTTAGGCGATCTATGCTATTGGGCCTCATATGCTTCGTCCAGTTTGGTGAACTTATGAGCTCGTGCCATGAGTTCGGCGAAGGTTTGGGCAGGGTCTCTGCTCAAACTTTCAAACAGCTTGTTATTATGTAATAGCTATAAAATTTTAAATGTAGAGTAAGGTTCTCACCTTGTGAGAATTAGGGTTCGTCGCTTTTGCAATTTAGGTCCTTATCTGAGTCTGGTTCAAGTCCCTACTATTTAGTTTTAATCTGTTTTTCTTTATTCTTTCTACAGTCATCCTCCTATCTTCCTTTTTTTTTTCGTTTCATCATTTTTCCCTATTTCACATTATTTATTCTTCGTTTTCCTTTCCTTTTTAGTTTAAAACATCTCTCCTCTCTTTTTCAGGTATTGATTTAGTTGTTGTCTCAGTGGTCCAAGCCCTGAAACAATTGTGACTTTGATTTTAAGAATGAATAACAGTAACCAACGTACAGGTATAGAAAAAAACAATAATTGAGCTTCTGGAGGATGTAGGAGAGGCGTTGTGTACAAAGAGAATCTCTGTTTAGCTAGCAACTAATTAATTGAAAATTAAAATTTTTTTTTCATTTGATTAGGTTGCTAAGTTCGCGTTACTTAACTGAAATTAAATTCGATTCTACTGTAATCTATCTTTCAATTATGGGTATAAGTCATTAAATATGTTTATGAAAATAAATTGGCATGAGATATTTGATTTTCTCTACAAACACCCAATTAATGCAATGTTGGGGTCAAAATAGAAAAGATCTGGTAAAAATATCGAGTTAAACTAACTTTTTAATTCATGTGGAAAGTTAATTGTGTCTGTAGAAAAGAATCAGAGGGAGTAATTTTAATATTTTAACTAATAAAAATTATTTAAAAAGTTTATAATTAAGAAAGAAGAAATTATTTAAAAACGTAATAGTAATTGTAAGAAACTTATTGTCTATTGTTTTTTATTTAAAAATAATTAAACATAATATTTGATTTAAAGGAATTACATAATTAGAAAAAATATTTAATTATATTGAATACTTAATTCAAAAAAGTTACTAATTTGGACTATGACCAAAGTTCATAGTCCAAATTGCCCTTTATTTTCTCTATTAACAACGCTAAGTTTTTAGAAAAATAAAAAAGTGATAGACATAATTCAAATATTGAATTAAATATGATTGAATTAAGAATGACTAGCTGTATTATATTTTTCTCTCCTTTTTAAAGCAAATTGCATGCAATTTTAGGTTTTACGCTTTGGTTATTGTTGGACCATTTGCGTTTAAATCTTCTAACTATGACACACTTTTGTTATATGACTACATATTCCTTATGATTATATCATCATATTTAAGTAAGATAAAAAAAAGTGTGTGCATATTGTAATGTATATTTTATTAGTTAAGACTAGAAAAGTTATTATGCATCTGATTGTACATGAAAAAATTGACAAGAAAAAAGAACAAATGTTACGTAAGTTAGACATTACAGATTTTGCTACAAAATTGAGCCATACTTTTATGAAATGCACATTTTTAATAGGAAGGCAAAATTTTTTCATCTGACTTGGTTGTTAAGTTGTTAATTAATAAAAAATTGAAGTCACTAAAATTGTTTATAGGAATAAGTTGGCATGATATGTTTGACTTTCTCAACAAACACTCAATTAATGCAATATTAGGGCAAAATAGAAAAGATTTGACAAAACAAATTCAGTTAAACTAATTTCTTAATTCATGTGCAAATTTAATTTTGTTTATATAAAAGAACCGGAGGAAATGATTTTTAATATTTTAGCTAATAGAAATTATTTAGAAAGTTTATAATTAAGAAAGAAGAAATTATTTAAAAATGTAATAGTAATTATAAAAAAACTTTTTTGTCTTGTTTTTTATTTAAAAATAATTAAACATAATATTTGATTTTAAGGAATTAGAGACGTTAAAAAATATTTAATTATATTGAATATTTAGTTTAAAATATCATGTCCCACATTTTTATAAGCGTAAATAAAACTGTATTTTTCTTTCAGTTCTACAATATAATGTAAATTACGTCTTTAAAATTTATCTTTTTATATTGCCTGATCAAATGATGACTGAAATTAAAATTGATATTCTTATATAATTTATATTTTTTTTAAATAAAATTAAATTATATATTAAGACAATTTTAATGATTTTTTGTTATTTAATTTTACTATTATTATTGCTATTATCTTGATATATCAGTATTGTCCATTTGATTTTCATAAAGAAAGAAAAGTATTGATGTGGGTCATTATTATTATTAGTTCCACTGTGCTTGTCTACTTATGTTTGCGCTGCCAGCCTCCCGTTGTTTTCCCAACACAATTGATGATCGAAATTAAAAAATTTTCTATAATTTATCAGTTCTTAAAATGGAGTTGAACTATATACTTTTAATTAACTTTGCGGATACAATTTAATATCGACCAAAAAAAATAGCATGTGACTGATAACTAATCTAGCCAATTTCGTAATTTTAAAACAGTTAAATATTTTTGTATAATTATTCTTTTCATAATTTATATTATCTGATAATTAAAATTTTTGGATAATTTCTTTTAACTCGAAATAAGCAGAAGGAATATGGAAATAAATTAATTATAAAATCATGATGTAAAAATTAAGTCTAATTTAAAAAATTCCATATTTATAGCTTTGTAACGTAATGGAATAATTTTGGTCCATAAATTTCTAAATTGACTTCCAAGTCAAGTTTGCATGACCAAGTCCACACGCTGGTGATTGCCAGGCAACTTCACTTTCATGTTTTGGCTTTTCCTTGGTGTTTTCTTTCCTTGGTCCATACAAAAAGTATTCTTTTCTTTTATCTAATGCATTTAAATGTCATTAATCCATTAATGTTTAGGATCACAACAATATTACATTAACAAATTCTAGTGAAAATATTATGCCTCCTGAAATGTGAGTGTAACGTCCAGAGTGACGTTTTGCTGCATGAATATATTTGTATATTATATTCTTTCTTTTAAAAAAAATCGGGTATATTTAAATTTTAAAGAAATAATTATGTTGAAAATATATGTATTAAGTTGTATTCTACAATAGCTGTTTAAGTAGCTTTTAGCCAAAATACTAAACGCTATTTTTTTTTATTTTTTCTAGTATTTGGTAACATAGCTTTTGAACTAACTTTTAGATGTTAAGTTAGCATTTCATAAAATGTTAACCCCTGTAACGTTTAGTTTTTAGCATTTTTTGAAAAACTATTCAAACAGCTATTTGCTACTCAAACAGCTAAACGCTACTAAAATAACCAACAACTACCAAAACAATTAATTTTACCTAACGGACTCTTAATCTATAAATGAAAACCATATTTATTAGTTATATTTAAGAAAAATATAAAGTTGCCTATATGGAGCATATTTGGTTTCTCAATGTGATCGGGGCTAAGTAAAATACTGAAATTTTATTATTATTTACAATTAGTATTTTTTTAAAATGAAATCGAATATTCATATTAAAATAAAGTGTAGGAAACAAAGCTTTCTGTTACGTACAATTTACACCGCGACTAAAGAAAAGGCATGAGGTGCTAGACTGATAGTTAATCCCGCTAATTTTATAATTTTTACACAGTTTAATATTTTAGCATAATTATTCTTTTGAAAAATTTATATAATGTAATAGCTAATAAAATTTTAAATGTAACGTAGGGTTCTCTCCTTTTGAGAACTAAGGTTCTTCGCTTTTGCAATTTAGGTCCTCATTGAGATTCGGGGAAGATGTAGGAGGGGAGGTCGTGCGCAAACAGAATATTTATTTAGCTAGAAAACTCTGGACTGATAGAAACATCAATAAGTTTTCATTTAATTTTTTTAAATGAAATTAAATAACATATTAAAAAACGTTTAAGCAACAAAGCTTGTGACTTGGAGTGTACAATTCAACGGGTGGTTAGGCAAACCATTGAAAAATAATAATAAAACAAGCATGTAGTGCTAACTTGAGAACAATTTAAATTATGCTTTGGGACAATTGTTCTTCTTAAATATTTATAGTCTGGATTGAAGACTAAAGTAGTCAACTCATCTCTTCAAAATAGGTATATGTAAACTACTTTTCGTATATGTAAACTACTTTTCCACAAGGTATTATTTTTTTATCTAATGTATTTAAATGTCATTAATCAATTAATGTTTAGGATCATAACAATTACATTAACGAATTCTAGTGAAAAAATTATGCCTCCTGAGATGTGAGTGTGACGTCCAGCGTGACGTTTTTTCTACATGAATATATTTTTATATTATATTCTTTTTTTTTTCAAAAATTCAGGTATATTTCAATTTTCAAAAAATAATTGTGTTGAGAATATCTCAGTCTTAGGCTGTGTTCGACAAGCGCAATTAAGTAAAAACGCTAAACGATATTTCTTCTAGTGTTTGGTAACATAGCGTTTGAACTAGTTTTTAGATGTTAAGTTAGCGTTTTATAAAAAGTTAATCCCGTAATGTTTAGTTTTTAGCATTTTAAGAAAAACTATTCAAACTGCTACTAATTACTTAAACAACCAAACTCTAAACCAACTAAAGCTAACAAAATAGTTAATTTTGCCAAACAGACCCTTAAGCTGCGTTTGGTAATTATTTTTTAAGTAACTTTTAGCGTTTAGACATTATTTTTACAGTGTTCGGTGAAATAGCATTTGAACTAGCTGTTAAAAGTTAAGATAACGTTTTATAAAAAGTTAACCAATGTAACATTTAGCTTTTAGCTTTTAGCGCTTTATGAAAATCTACTCAAATAGCTAACAGTTAAACACTATCAAAATAATTAATTTTGCCGAACAGATCCTTGACATGTAAGTGAAAATCATATTTATCAGTTATATATAAAAAAATGTAAAATTATCTATATGAAGCATGTTGGTTTCTCAAAGTGATTGGAGGCTAAAATTTGTAAAATAGTGAAATTTTATCAGTCTTTTACAATCAGTATTTTTTTTAAAACGAAATTGAATTATATATTAAAATAAATCTTAAGGAACAAAACTTTCCATTACATACAATTTACGCCATGACTGAAAGAAAAGCATGAGGTGCTAGGCTGATAGCTAATCTCGCTAACTTTATAATTTTTAATTAGTTTAACATTTTTGCATAATTATTCTTTTGTAAAATTTATATTATGTAATAGCTAATAAAATTTTAAATGTAGTGTAAGGTCCTCTCCTTGTGAGAATTAGGGTTCATCACTTTTGCAATTTACGATCTCATTTGAGTCTGATTCTAGCCCCTACGGTTTAGTTTTAATCTGTTTTTCTTTATTCTTTCCATAGTCATCCTCCTATCTTCCTTTCTTTTTTTCCTTTCATCAATTTTCCTTGTTTCCCATCAGTTATTCTTCATTTTCCTTTCTTTTTGGTTTAAAACATCTCTCCTCTCTTTTTCAGGTATTGATTTAGTTCTGCCTATTCTCTTAGTAGTCCAAGACTTGAAATAACTGTGAGTTTGGTTTTAAGAATAAGTAATTGTAAACAACCTACAGATATGGAAGAAACAATAATTAAAATTCAGGAGGATGTAGGAGAGGAGGTCATGTACAAATAGAATCTCTGTTTAGCTAGCAAACTATGAACCGATAGAAATTTCAATAAGTTTACTTTCATGGATACCGTGATGAAGGCTTGGGAAGCAAAACATGAAGTAGTGGCTCGTGAATAGGGTAAGAAGTGTTTCTCTTTCAATTCTTTCTCTAGAAGGATATGAAACAAGCGCTTGACAATGCACTTTGGCATTTTGATAAAAATCTACAAGTCTTGAAGGAGGTTTGTTGCGTCTCTTTTGAGTTCCCGCAAGTATACGGATCGCAACGTAGTAATAAAAGATCGATCTCACGAGGAACGGGTTGAGTCCACTTGCTACTTTATTCTTAATGATGTGTTTACAGAAATATAAATACAGAAGTGATTGATTTCTTTTTATGCTAAGGCTAATGTTTTAATTAAGTTAAAAGACAAATGTATAGACAAATACTTAGAATAGTCAATCACAAAGACAAGTGTGTAGTAAAATACTTAGAATAATTAATTGTGCACAGGATTTTCTCTTTTCTATTCACAAGCTTGTAACATGCAACAAAGAATTCTTTAACTACATATGGTAAGTTGTAATTGAACTTCTCAGTATGGAATTATATTATCTATTATATGTATTTCTACATATAATAAAAACCTTATCTTGTTAAATATTAAACCTAATTCTTATTCTTTGATTATTTCAATAAGACAGATTTAACTTCAACAGAAATAAGTGAAATGTGCATATGTAAATTCAATTCAATGAATTAAATCTCTTTGATCTTTACTAAACTATTTCCTTCTGAGAATATAATTTAGTAACTTTGATTAAACAAAGACCAAAAGATAACTTAAAGAATTTTTATTGAATACTACCAATTGAAAATTGTTGCTTTGCATAGAACAGTTATGAAGAACAACATACAACAAGTCTATAAAACAAGAGAAAGAAGTAATCTAACTCAAGCCTCCGGAGGGCGTCACACCTCGAGGAACTTCTTGGTGTTCTTGGCACAATCAATAACAAGTGACTTTTGTCAATCTTGCTCTAAGTACTACTAACACACTTCTCCTAATACAATCTAAGTGTTTTTTGTGAATCTAACTCTGAATAAGAATTAATTCTATATCTCTCTCCTTTCTTGCTTCACTTTGATGGCTATTTATAGAGGAGGAGAGTGATGGTGGTTTTGGTAGTGATTGGTTGGCCAAGAGGTGCTTGAGGTGACTTCTCTTGGGAAGAGTCCCGACCCTTGCATGGAAAGATATGATTTGCTGATGAAAAGGCAGCAATTACGTCTCTTGGAAATCTCGATTCGCGCTCGCGCCTGTAAAGGTCACACTCGCGACTTCTTCTCCAATTGCTTCTGTCTTTCAAAAGTTCTTTTCGCGCTCGAGCATCTTGAAGTCATGCTCACGACTTGTGCTGGCAAACCTTTTGCCTCTCAAAAGTGATTCTCGCACCCGTGCAGATGGAAGGCGCGCTCGCGACTTTTGCTCCAATTGTTTCTAACTCTTAAATCTGCTTATCGCGCTCGCGTATGTGAATATCGCGCTCGCGACTTGCTTTTTCTGGGTGTGGGTTGCGCGCGCGTCCTCTGGTAGCGCTCGCGACTTGGGGGTTTTCCTTTGTTGTGACTTGCTTCGCGGCGCGAGGGCTGGATTAAGGATTCTTTCCATTTTTCAACTTGTTTTGGCCCTATTTTTGTATAGAACAAATCTTTGCTCCAGTTGTATTCCTGAAAATTACTTTGAAACAAAAACAACACGAACAAACGTAAAATGTACAAAAACAATCATGCATTCATGCAATTTATATCAAAATAACATAACAAGATTTGTCCGCTTTGCGAGGCTATCAATTCCCCCACACTTAGCTTTTTGCTTGTCCCTAAGCAAAATTTTTATCCTTCTTTTTGAACTTCATGTTGATCATGTTTGTTTTTATTCGTTGATTTAGACTTCTTAAGTAATCTACCAAAGATAAGAGATTTATGTATTTTATGAACCAAGTAGTGTAAATGAATATGACATGTAAAAAATTTCAAAATAGCAAACAAAAATCTAAAGTATAAGAAATCTAGCCATTTTAAGAAATGAGATAGGCAATCCTCCATCCTTAGAATGCAAAGAATAGGAAGTACTTTGGATAGCATACATGTATTGTTTCTTATCTCAAGGCATTTTTAGGTAGTCTTAATTCTAACTCACTTAAGTGGTTGCATTTTATGCTCCATACCACTTTATTGTTTTATTTTTTTCTTTTCTTTTTCTTTTGTGGTTGCATTTTATGCTCCATACCACATTTTTTTTTCTTTCTTTTGCTTATCATTTTTATTCTAGGTATGTGGGACTGTAATTGATAAGTGGTTGCATTTTATGCTCCATACCACTTTGCTTTAAAAACGGATTTTCCGTTATTCCCTCTATCGTATATTTTTCTCTTTTGAACATACCTTCATCCCTTATCGATTTGAAACATACAAGTTTTTAATTTCTCATTTTCTTCCTATTCTTCATTCAAGGTAGGATTCAAGCTTTTCTAGTACAAAAGATAATGTCTAGATAATTAACTAAAGATTAAAATGTGCTATTTGAAAAGTTTAAAATGTCATATGTAATATATTAACACTTAAGTTCATATAAGCATTCAATCTCTCTAATCATGGTATATTATTCAAGACTTCTATTTCAACAAGCAAAATACAAACATGATCAACATGTAGAGACTAAAACAATGAACTAAGGCAAAGAAGTTGACTTTTTTAATTGTCACACTTTTTTTTTTTTTTATGAACTGAGATAATAAAAGATAATGAAATGTAAGTCTCCCCCACACTTAAAAGACACAATGTCCTCATTGTGGGATGAGAAATGCAAAGAAAACACAACACATGCAATAACACATACAAATACTGAAAAATAAAAAGAAAACTAAAGAAAAAAGGATAGAGAAACCTTAGGCCTCTGGAGAACCCGGAGGCGACGGAGTGAATTCGATGTTTTGATGGTGGAAATATTTCATCCACTTTCGTTCCATCCGTTCGTGGTTTTTCTGGATTGTATGCAGTTTTTGTCCCATGTCAAGAACAGTAACTTGCAAGGTTTCTTGCGATTGCTGGAAAGCTTCCACTTTACCCAACACTTGCTTCCATCCGACAACTTCATCTTCTTCTTCTTCCGCATGAGAAGATGATGTGACTGGCGCTTTGCCTTTCCGCTGTCTTTGTGTTTGTGCATCAAAGGTTCCTTCATTACGATCGCTTTGCCCGACTCTTGTTTCCCATGGCTTCCAACGATAGTTTACTGTACTGCCAGTTTTTACCTCTTCAACCAAACCTATCTTTTTTAAGAATGTGCCATCCATATACCGAAAAGTGTCTGTAGGTTGGGCCTGATAAGGTGGAATAGTCATTCGAGCAACATATGCTAAGATAGATGCCAAACTACCCACTCCTAAAGTAACTTTGCCTTGATGACGAGAGGCGTTGTATATTGTATCGAGCATGATTCCTGCAACGTCTACTCGTTTTCCCTGCAAAATACAGTCCAACACAAACAAGTCTCTTGTTTGGACTTTGGATGCTTCCACCCGTCCAAACAAGGCATAACACAAATACTTCTGCAGGTATAAAATACTCGCATCTTTTATCCATTTATTTCCAGCATTTCGTGGAGTAAAAGTTGATTGCCCCGTTAGTATTTCCTAAACGGAAGATGCATTCCATCCTTTTGGTTTAGAAGCACATCCACTTTTAGGGAATCCTAACCATTCGTGCATTTTATCATAACCCACAGTTAATTCCTCTCCATCCACTCTAAATTTGATGGCCATTTCATTATCATCCACCCAATCAATAGTAGTCAATAACTCTAAACTTAATTTATCATTTTCAGGAATTTGTAATTGACTAAATATTTCAAAATTTAGAGTTTTCAAATATTCCTGCACTTTCTCTAAAATGCCAATAGTCTGTAAAAAGGGTTGGTCAAGAAGATACATACCTGTGAAAGTGCACTTGGCAAGGCGTGTGTAGCGTTCCCCTTCCTCCATAGTATATATGGGGAAAGGAGCCTTATATCTGGTGGCCAAATCCTTTCGTGCTGGTGCAGAGGAGGAAGATCCTTCCTTGTTCTTCCTGGCTTTTTGCTTGAATGGCATGGTGTGAGTGTGGATGGAGATATTGTTGTTCAAGATACGCAGAAAGGAGGGTTGCTGGGAATTGGTTTTGTAGTGACAGAGTTTGGGGGTTTGTAAAGAAAGGAATTGAATTTCTTATATAGAGGAATTTAGGGAAGGATAGGGTTGAGTAGTTAATGGGGAAGTTGAAAAGGAAGAGTTTTGATTGGATTTGAAAGGTTACTTACAGTTTTTGCAGGTTTGAATGCCTTGGGAAGGAGAAGAATTGATTGGAATGTGAGAGGGCAGTTGAGAATTTCTGACCGTTAGGAAGTTGCGCCAAAAATTTGTGGAATTGCGCCAGGAATTTTTCTGGAGTCGCGATTGCGTCTGCAAATTTGCGCTCGCGAATGGTTCTCGCCTTGCCTCTGTCCTCTGTTGTGCCTTAATCGCGCTCGCGCTTGGTATTATCGCGATCGCGAGAGTGAATCTCTTTGCTTCTGACTTGTTTTGCAGAGAACTCGCGCTCGCGCTTTATATTTGTTGCGCTCGCGAATATGGGTTTTGAAGCTTCTGACTTCCTTTGTGGAGAATTCGCGCTCGCGCAGATAGATGTCGCGATCGCGAGTTTTGTAAAAAAAGTTTCTATCTCTTTTTTGCAATGTTCGCGCTCGCGCCTTCTTTCTTCACGCTCGCGAATTTGGTTTCCTGCAAAATAGAATTCCCTGCATACTTGATTTTTGATGATTTTTTTTTTTTTGAAACTGATAAAAACAAATAATCAAATAATATATTATAATAAACAAAGTATATTAAGTAGTTATTGAAATTATACATACTTATGAAATCGATTCAAAATGTTACCTGTGATGGATCATCAATCCTATTACCCAAATAAAGCTTACACCGTTGTCCATTTACCACGAATGTAGAACCATTAGATAGATTCTTCAATTCTAATGCTCCATGTTCTGCAACTTTGATTACCTCAAATGGTCCACTCCATCTGGACTTCAATTTTCCAGGAAATAGGCGTAGTCTTAAATTAAATAATAACACTTGGTCTCCTTCCTTAAATGATTTGATTCGAATTTGATTATCATGTCATTTCTTAGTTCTTTCCTTATATAACTTGGCATTTTCATATGCTAATAATCTGATCTCATCAAGTTCATTTAACTGAAGTTTCCTTTTGTAACCAGCTTTGCTTAAATCAAAATTCAAAGACTTTATTGCCCAATATGCTTTATATTCCAATTCTAGGGGTAGGTGACATGCCTTACCATAAATTAAACGGTATGGAGACATCCCAATTGGTGTCTTAAATGCCGTTCTATAGGCCCAGAGTGCATCATCGAGTTTAAGCGACCAATCCTTTCGTGATGAATTGACCGTTTTTTCCAAAATCCACTTAAGCTCGCGGTTTGAAATTTCCACTTGACCACTAGTTTGTGGATGATATGGGGTAGATACCTTGTGATGTACTCCATATTTCCTCAAAAGGCTTTCAAATGATCTATTTAAAAAGTACGTACCTCCGTCACTTATGATTGCTCTTGGAACCCCAAATCTGGTAAATAATGCTTTTAAGAATTTGACCACTGTATTGGCGTTGTTTGTGACACAAGCTTGTGCTTCCACCCACTTAGAAACATAGTCAACAGTTACTAAGATATAACTTTTACCCTGTGAAATAGGGAATGGTCCCATGAAGTCGATTCCCCATACATCGAATATCTCTACTTCGAGTATGTTGGATAAAGGCATTTCATCTTTTCGACTTATGTTGCCAACCCGTTGACACCTGTCACAATGAGAGACAAATATACGAGCATCGTGGAATAGAGTGGGCCAATAAAAGCCACTTTCCAAAACCTTTGAAGCAGTTCTATTTGCTCCATGATGCCCTCCATATGGACTAGAGTGACAATGCATAAGTATATCTTGTATTTCTGTTTCCCCTACACACCTTCTAATCATACCGTCCATACATATCTTAAACAAGAATGGTTCATCCCATAAGAAATTTTTAGCATCTGCATAGAACTTCTTCTTTTGTGCATAAGTCATATCTGGAGGTATGATGTTAGAAGCTAGAAAATTTGCAATGTCAGCATACCAAGGTGTGTGAACATGTTGTATTAACATTAAATTCTCATCTGAAAAACTTTCATTTATAATTGTAGTTTCTCCTACTGGTCCTTCTTCATTTTCCAGACGTGATAAATGATCTGCAACTAAATTTTCAGAACCCTTTTTGTCTCTAATCTCAATGTCAAATTCTTGCAATAATAATACCCATCGAATAAGACGTGGTTTTGCATCTTTTTTAGCAAACAGGTATTTCAATGCAGAATGATCAGTATAGATTATGACTTTTGCTCCTAACAAGTATGATCTGAACTTATCACATGCATATACCATAGCCAACATTTCCTTCTCAGTAGTTGTATAGTTCATTTGAGTACTAGTTAGAACATGGCTAGCATAGTATATCACATGCAACTTTTTCTCATGTCTTTGGCCTAATACACAACCAACAGCAACATCACTAGCATCGCACATTATTTCAAATGGTAATCCCCAATTGGGTTTTGCTATAATAGGCGCACTTACTAATGCCTTCTTTAAAGTTTTAAAAGCTTCCAAACATTCTGGAGAAAAATCAAAAGATGCATCTTTAACAAGTAAGTTAGTTAGAGGATTAGCAATGATAGAAAATTTTTTTATAAATCTTCTATAAAATCCTGCATGGCCTAGAAAAGATCTTATACCTTTAACCGTAGTAGGAGGTGGTAACTTTTCTATGGCTTCTATCTTTGCCCTATCTGTCTGGATTCCTTCCTTACTTATTTTGTGCCCTAAAACAATGCCCTCATCAACCATAAAGTGGCATTTCTCCCAATTCAAAACCAAGTTAGCACTTTCACATCTTGACAATACAAGATTTAGATTTTTCAAACAACCTTCAAATGAATCACCATACACAGAAAAGTCATGCATAAAGACATCCATAATTTCTTCTATGTAGTCATTAAAAATTGCGGTCATGCAACGTTGAAATGTTGCAGGTGCATTGCATAATCCAAAAGGCATGCGCCTATATGCAAATGTACCAAATGGACAAGTAAATGTGGTTTTCTCTTGGTCATTCGGAAAGATATAAATCTGAAAATATCCCGAGTATCCATCGAGAAAACAATAGAAAGCATGACCAGCAATTCTTTCTAACATTTGATCTATGAATGGTAACGGAAAATGATCTTTTCTTGTGGCTGAATTAAGTTTTCTATAATCAATACATACCCTCCAACCTGTAGTGGTCCTAGTAGAAATTAGTTCACCATCTTCATTTTTTACTACAGTCATTCCTCCCTTTTTGGGCACACATTGAATTGGACTAACCCATTGGCTATCCGAAATTGGGTATATTATTCGTGCATCTAGTAACTTGATAATTTCTTTCTTCACTACTTCTTTCATATTAGGATTAAGTCTCCTTTGTCTTTCTGCCTTAGGTATATGTCCATCCTCAAGATTGATGTAATGCATGACTCGATTTGGACTTATCCCCTTAAGGTTAGAAATTTGCCATCCTATACTCTTAATCCTATTTCTAACAATTTTTAATAAATCATTCTCTTGATCTACAGTTAATTTGTTAGAAATAATTATAGGAAGTGTGTGATCTTTACGTAAGAAAGCATATCGCAAATGACTTGGTAACTCTTTAAGGTCTACTATTGGTGGAACTTCAATTGATGGTGGTAAAGGTTCAAGCTCCCTAAGTAACATTTCAGGTCTTAAATTTATAAACTCCTCTTCTTCATTATTGACATTTTCTTCCTCAAATTTTTCCTTATCTTCCAAGGCAAACATTTCTTGTATGCATGCATCAACTACATCAATTCTCATGCAATTCCCCTCATCCATAGGATATTTCATGGCTTTATCTATATGAAATTCAATGACATCATCACCTATCCTAAGGACTAATTTTCCTTCTGAAACATCAATTAATGCTCTCCCTGTGTTCATAAATGGTCTTCCTAAAATAAGAGGACAATTTTTATCATAAACAAAGTCAAGTATGACGAAATCAGTTGGAAAAATAAATTTGTCAACCTTAACGAGTACATCTTCAATGATACCATAAGGTCTTTTAATAGTTTGGTCAGCAAGTTGTAGAACCATATTAGTTCTTTTAACTTCATCCTCTAATCCCAATTTCTTAAAGAGAGATAATGGCATCAAATTAATACTTGCTCCTAAATCACACAGGCATCTAGGAAAATCTACTTTACCTAATTTGCATGGTATAGTGAAACTCCCTGAATCTTTGAGTTTAGTAGGTAACTTACTTGTGATTATGGAACTACAATCCTCAGTTAGAGTGACTGTCGACACATCTTCCCAACTACGTTTCTTCGAGATCGATTCTTTAAGGAACTTACCGTAATTTGGAATTTGTGTGATAGCTTCCATGAGCGACATGTTGATATGCAAATTTTTCAGTTTATCAATAAAATTTAAGAACTGCTTATCTTGCTCTTGCTTCTTGAGTCTTTGCGGAAAAGGTGGCCTAGATTGATAAGTTTTAACGTTGTCCTTCTCCTTGTCCTTTCCTTTTTCTTGTCCTCTTGATCCTGCACTATTTACTTCAATGCTCGGTTCACAAACCGGCTCCACAGTTGCATTATTCAAAATATTAACATCAGTACCCGAAGGAACTATTTTATCTACTATTTTTCCACTTCGTAAGGCAATGGCACTTACATTCTCCCTAGGATTCTTTTCTGTATTACTAGGAAGATTTCCCACTTCACGTGAGGAAATAGCACTTGCAAGCTGCCCTACTTGTACCTCCAAATTATGTATGGATGATGAATGATTTTTGAATAACTTATCAAACTTTGATTCTAACCATTTAAAACTATCATCTTGACTACTCATTTTTTGGTTAAATCCCTCCAGAAATTTATCAAGTTTATTAGTCAATTGTCCCAGTAGATTGACTAACCTGATTGCCCCTATCCTGATTATCATGATTTCTCCAAAAGGAATTATGATAATTACGATTTTCAGTATTATAAGTATTTGAGTATGGACCACGAACTTGTCCTTGGACATAATTTACTTGTTCCTCCATAACCGGATGCTTATAATTACATTCATTTGACATATGCCCATTTTGCCCGCAATTGTCACAAATAAGAGATGTTGATTTACTTATGTTTAAGTTATCAATTTTATAAGACAAAGCAGAAATCTGTGCTTGCATCATGGTTAAAGGATCTAATTCATGCACTTTCTTTACTGAATTCTTTGAAGAAGATGAAGACTCATTATTAGTAGTAGAATGACTTACCTGAGCCCTTTCAGTTGGCCATATGCTATTATTGTTGGCCATCTCTTCTAGTAACTCAATTGCATCATTAGTAGTCTTCTTCATTAATGATCCTCCTGCCATGGCATCTATAGTTCCTCTTGTAGAAGGTGTCACCCCATTGTAGAAGGTTTGAATTAATATATTTTGGGGAAGGCCATGGTGTGGGCAAACTCGTTGGAGCTCTTTATAGCGATCCCATGCCTCATATAGGGATTCATTTTCATGCTGGGTAAATGAGGTTATTTCTTTGATAAGCCTAGCGGTTTTTGCCAGTGGGAAATACTTAGACAGGAAGGCTTGGGCTAGTTCTTCCCAAGTGGTGATAGAGTTTGGTGGTAATGAATTCAACCAAGCTTTTGCCTTGTCTTTCAATGTGAAAGGAAATAGACGTAACTTGATAGCATCTGCTGGTACCGAATTCATCTTGAATGTATCACAAATTTCAAGAAAACTGGCTATATGCGAGTTAGGATCCTCATTTGGTAATCCGTAGAACTGACCACTATTTTGGAGCATTTGTAATAAAGCATGTTTAATCTCAAACTGGTTAGCATTTACCGGTGGACGTACTACTCCCTTTTGTGAACCATTTAAACTTGGAGTCACAAACTCCATCAACCTCTGTGGCGGATTTCCATCACTCATGATTCTTGAATTTCTTCTTTTCTTCTTCTTTTTTCGTTGTGAAAGAAATTGTTCAATCTCAGGTTGATAATCCTCCAATTCACTGTTTGAAGATCTGGTACTTGGCATATGAATTATGTAAACTATGTGTTCTTGCAAAATTTTGAATCAACTATAAGTATGTATCTTAATTAAAATAAATTGCAAATCACATATAAGAATATTTCGTTAAATGACAAAACACCGATTCCCCGGCAATGGCGCCAAAAACTTGTTGCGTCTCTTTTGAGTTCCCGGAAGTATACGGATCGCAATGTAGTAATAAAAGATCGATTCCACGAGGAACGGGTTGAGTCCACTTGCTACTTTATTCTTAATGATGTGTTTATAGAAATATAAATACAGAAGTGATTGATTTCTTTTTATGCTAAGGCTAATGTTTTAATTAAGTTAAAAGACAAATGTATAGACAAATACTTGTGAATACCCAAATTTTGAGGCTCAAAGAGCCAGTTTTCCCGGACTGCAAACAGTTCGGCCGGACCAAAGGCCATTTTGGAAGTTCACCGAAAGTATGCCAATATGGTACTTGAAACGTCCGAAAAATCACGAGGATCACAGAACTGGTCCCGAAATATTTTTTGAAGGTCCGGAACCCCCGGAAAAGCCTCCGGAACGATAAATTAGCAAGACCACCAGGCAAGGCGGCTCCGGCCACCGGCCCCGGCTGTCCGGCTGCCCCGACCACCGACCCCGGCGGCCCGAGCCGCCGAAACGGTTCGTTTTGCCTATAAATAGTGGCCCCGACACTCATTTCAAGGCACTCAGTCTGTGTTGACAGACGCTCCTTCTCCCCTACACTCCTTGCGATTCTTTACTGCTTTTCTGCATTTTAGTTTAGCTTTATTGCTTTCTTTGCTTTGTTAAGTGGTCACTAAATTTAGATTAATTAGTATTACCTTAACGAGGAGCTTAACCTGGAGTTAAGAAGCGGTCGATGATTAAATCAGGTACATGAACTAAACTCTGCCTATTTAATTTTAGCATTTCATGCATGCTTCTCTTCTACTCCTAATAATTCTACAACTGCATAAATGCATTCACGTCAATCATTAGGCAAGTAAACTGCCTCAATTAAATAAATTTAGGCTAAACGCCCGGTTA